>NC_058132.1:274063991-274119708 GCF_016433145.1 Gracilinanus agilis
CCCCCCCGCCCCCCATCTCTCATCCTCCCCCCTCCCAATACGGGGCTTGGGCTCTGAGAGCTGAACAAGCTCCAGCAGCACCAGGAGCAGCGACAGCGGTTCGAGCAATGTGCACAAGTCCCGCGATACTTGATAATTGCATGGCCCCAGATTCCGGGCTTGGGATCTGTGCCTTCTACCCCAGGAACTAGGCTTTGGAGCCCTGGATACCTGAGAGGTTCCTGAACCAGGGGAGAGATGAAAATCTGGTACCCGCAGCAGGCAGTTACTATGTGTATCACACCAAAGAGTGGAATGCACGCTGGGGCGAGAGAGAAAGGTTATAGAGATGAGACTGAGCCCTAAGAGAGATGTTGCCCACTCTCCTCCTGGGCATGCCCTCTGCCATCCAAAACGACTGCCTAACGGGAGAGAGTTTTGGTTTATTCTAGAGGGAAAAAACGGAATGATCCCCCAACACAGCGCTGTCCAAACGTCATGATGGACGCTAAGTAATCCAACTGGCTGCTGATTCTCCCAGTCTGATTGTGCTGGAAAACCGAGGAGTACTGGTACCCTTAATTTGCTCCAGAGGGGTGTGGCAAAAGCAAAGCTTTAATTAATGGCGGGAGGAAATGAGATCTCTCCGTCTACCTCCCAGACAAGAATTGTTCTGTCAGCCTCTCTTTCTTAAATTCAACAAGAAAAGGATTGTAATAGGTCTTTAAAACAGGCACACAAATTAGCACTCAGAATTGCAGTCTTTAATTCTTGAGCAAAAGGTTAAGCTTTTGAGGGAGTGGAATGGAAAGAGCATGGATCTGGACTGGAGACTTGGAGTCTAATGTCAGCTCCTTAAAGTACTTTGTATAGGTCACTTAGCGTTTCTTTGCTTGTCTCATCTGTCAAGGGACATGACTGTCTTCCTTAACCTCACTCAGTTGTGAAAAGCAAATGAGAATATGTAAGAATTTTGTTGGAAAGTTGAAAGTATAAACACGATATAAAATTATATTAATAATAAATTATATTAGAGAATGTTCATGTCATAAAAGACATGGAGGACAAGGATTTGAGCATGTGCAATTTCAAGAATGACAGAAAAGCACAGTCAAGTAATACCTTGGCACCATACAGATTTTAAAATAGAGAAAGGAAGGCCCTTAGTGGATTGAGGAGACTCTGATTGGAGGATTAATCAGAAAACAGGGACAAAAGACTCAAAGAAAAAAAGTGATGATGCTTATCTGCATTGGTGAAGGGAATGTTTCTGCTATTTAAGTTATGGATCCACACAACTATAGGAGTGCTAATGAAGAAAAACTATCCTAAAGAATGGAAAAGAAAGAAGTATATCTTTTAGAATATCATATTTTCTCCTTCTACAAGTCAATTAATAAACCTATTCATTAACCATAAATATTTGAGTATCTGCTTTATTTATTAATATTTGAGTATCTACCTGAATCCCTTTCAGTATTCTACCATTTTGAACTGGCAATCTATGTTGATCAATCTATGTTGGTCTTTCCTTCTTTTAACCAAAGCATACCAATTAGCATTCATTAAGTGTCTGCTATGTTCCAGACACAGTAGGTTCTGGGATTATAAAGGACCGAAATCCCTTCCTCCAAAGAGTTTACAGTCTGATAGGGAAGATAGCATTCACATATCTAAGCAGATATCAAATATATAGAAAAAAAAGAAATACAAGAGATTTTGTGGGAGGAGGTAAGGAGAGAAAACTCTAGTAGCTGGGAGGATGAAAAAAAGCGTTATGTGAACATTAACTCTTTATTTGACTCTCAAAAGGAACCAGAGATTAAGCACCTACCACTGCTATCCTCTGTGTGAAATTTCATGAAAGGCATTATCTCCTTTACACTATAAACACCATCTCTAGCTCTTGGATTTCTTGACCTGGTTCCCCTGTCCACTACTCTGTCTTTCCTGGGAGGTGGTTATTTAAAATTAGTTTTACTAGCAGACATTCCAGTAGACTTGTCTCCATTTATCAATTACTTGACTAGTATTTATTGTTCACCTATTTTTACTCTTTTGGTTGTGCTGAAAGAGGTTCAGCACAGGCAACAATTAAATCTTGTTCAAAAGGTACATGGATAAAGGAATGACATGTATTTCAGATCTCATTTCAAATCTTTCCTCAGATATGACTGACTATGAGACCCTATACAAGTCACTTAGCCATTCTCATTTTCAGTTACCTTTTCCACAAATCGACATATTAGTAGCACCAATCTCCCAGGGATGAAGGATTCAAATGAGATTATCTATGTAAAGTACTTCGAAAACTTTAAAGGGCTATATAAATGCTAATTATTATAATGATTACATTTAATATCGATTAGGCACCTGCTCTGTATCATGCAGGAAAGGCTGAATTATTAACCCAGAAAACACATATGTCATCTAAATGCATCTGGTACAGGTCGTAAAATAAATCTGTCAACAAAACAAAATTCTGAATTTGCTGATGAAGATGACATGGAAAATAACTTCCTTGTGATAATCCTTTCTTTCTCTCAAAAATAATGGGACCTAATATGTAATAGGCTCAAGCAAGTAGGGAAAATAGTGATGTGTTGTGAAAATAACAGGCTAAGAGTAAGGAGACTTAGGTTCTAATCCTACCTGTCACATTGACTTGCTGTGCAACTTTGAGTAATTCACCCAAATTCTATGTTTTAGTTTTCTCTTTCAAATAAGGATAATAAATAATTCCTGACATCTTTTTCAGTGGTGTTGCTATGACATCAATTGATTGGTGATAATCTATGTGGAAGTAATCTGAAAAGTAAAGTGCTATGCAACTTGAAGGGATGATTAACTCCTCCATGCAAGAGAAGAGAATAATCTTAATAATTGAAATAATCAATATCCATGCATTGAGTGTCTGGGGTGTGCAAGCTCTGACCTTGGCACATTGTAAATCTAAATTCAGGCATGCCCTTAAAAGGAGTTTTATATTCAAGTTGGATATATTGGACCCATATATAAAAAGACAAACAGCAATATAGAGTACATTATGTTGAGTGCTAAATGAGAAGTTTAGAGTTCAAATGGTCCAGGAATAGAGAGGAGAGTATAATTATGAGGTCATTCCCATATTTTACAGTATTGTGACTTAGAGAAACACGGTAGAATGAAGGTAACCCAAGTAGTAGAAAGAAGATCATATTTGGTTCTAGGTGACCTATGTTCAAATTGTAGCTGCATGATTTTGAGCAAATTGCTTTATATCTCTAGGTCTCAGTTTCTTTACCTCTAAAATTCATTAGCAATTGGAAATGAACTCTGAAGTTCCTTCTAGAACCAAATCATTTTTTAAAATAATTCCCTGTGGGATATGATTGAGAATGTAGACTCTAAATGATCACTCTAGTGCAAATATCAATAATAAGGAAATAGGCACATGTAAAACCCAGTGGAATTGCTTGTTGGCTTTGGGAGGGGGTGGGAAGAGGGGAGGGAAAGAACATGAATCATGTAACCTTGGAAAAATATTCTAAATTAATGAATTAAGGTAATAATTAAAAAATAATAATTCCCTATGATATCATATGAGGGTGGATAAAACATTGTTGGGAATCTGGAAGACTCATCTTCCTTACTTCAAATATAGTCTCAGATGCTTACTAGATCTATAAAAATGGGTAAGTCATTTTACACTGTCTATCTTGGTTTTCTTATCTGTAAAATGATCTAGAGAAGGAAATGGCAAAGCACTCCAGTGTCTTTGCCAAGAAAACCACAAATGGAGTTACAAAGAGTCAGGTATGACTGAATCACCTGACCATCAATAACAAAGGATATCATTATCAAGCTATATACACTTTACTCATCAGGTTTCTCCTGTCTAGTATAGGTTAAACTAAGTCAAGAATAATTTGTTGAATGTATATTGACATTGAGGGATCCAAAAATTTATCTCTTCATTTTGAAGAAATGACATTTTTTGGCTATTCCTCCTTTCTCACCGAACCAGAATGGTAGCCAGAAGGAGTTGCATAGTACTGTAAATCTCATTCATTTCATTTGGAATGTGTTTTCAAGTAATCCTTAAAATATCTCCCTCTTGTGATGAAGGGTCTTTCTATGTGTTTCAATAAGATATTTGAAGCCTTACTTACAACTCCCACACACAAAATGTCATAACTTCATAGTCTTTTGTGAAACTGACAGGCTTAGTCAAGAGACAGCTACTGCTCCATAGCTCATCAAAGGACTAGAGAGGCAAGTGACTGCCCTTTAGGCCTAGGATGTGTTTGAAAAGGAAGCAGGGGAAAAAAGAAAGAAAGCAGCTTCAGAAGTCCATTCAAAGGTTTACAAAACAATTTGTCCCCAGAATTCAGATCAGATTTTCTACCTCAGGCCCATTCCAGTGTAAAACCAAACTCTCCATTTTTCTTCAGCTTTGTGTAAACACAAAGCAAACTATTTAGGTCATTAACTCTTTGCATAAAACAGAAATTACTGGCTGCTCTTTTTGTGTGTAATGACCAGGAAAATTCAAATCAGGTGAAAGTATAAATTATTCAGTGTCAGCCAGAGAGCAGGAGGGAGGACATTACTGAGCAGAGTTTCAGAAGTGTTGGTTCTGAACTGGGTACTATTTTAAAATGTTATTAATGGCTTGGATAATGAGTAAGGTTATTTGCTTATTAAATCTGCTTGTAACATCAAGCTGAACACAGCAGACAGGACCTTGAAGATCTTGGACAATATTGCATTTGGAAGAGCAGCAACATACAAATGAAAAGAAAACTAGATATTCCAGAGGGTAGGGTTAGCAGCAAGGCTGAAAGTTGTAAAAAGGCAAATTTCAATTTGATGTAAGAAAAACCTTTCAAGCAGAGATGTATTCCAAAATGGAATAGAATGCCTCCAAAGGTAAGTAAGTAGTTTTCTCCTCACTTGTAGAACTTTACTTGTCAGATGTGTTGCAAAAGGGATCCTCTGCAAGTATTGGTTGCAGTAGATGGCTCCTAATGTTCCTTTGAAGGCCAGACCTCATTCAAATCAGTCTAGTGCTCCAGGATAGACTGGAATAAAATGAATACCCAAAGATACCTAACAATGAACAAAAGAAGATTAGTTTAATGACAACATGGAAAAAATACTGAGAAAAACGTATCATATGGATATACTTTGTATGGTGTTTCCCTTAGTAGTTGGATAGCCTACAGATTTAAGGGAAACTGCTAGTTTGGTGACTTTTTATTATTTAAATCAGGAATTCTTAACCTATATCCACAGACACCCCACCTCAAGGGTTCTCTAGGATATATTTCAAGGAATCTGTGAATTTTGATGGAATACTACATTTTTATTTTAATAAAATGTGTTTCCTTAGCAGCTCTATATTTTTATTTTATTCATTTAAACATTTTTTGAGAAGTGGTTCATATGCTTTACAAGATAGTCAAAAGGATTGATTACCCACACTTGAATATAAAGAACCTTTGCTCTAAAAAACTGGTAAATTGAGTCAATGACTGAAGCCATAACCAATTGGACAAAAGAAGTTGCAGAGCATTTTAGGTGGGGAAATAGTGTACCCTATAAAACAAATATTGCTTCTACCATTTAGGAAAGGAAGATAATTCACCTTGGAAAGCATATTGTATAAAGAGAAGATAAGGACATCTTGTGTTACAATGGTATATGGTAGACTGGACCACAGATAAGTTAATCATAAGTAAGCTATATAATGTTGTTTAAAAGGACTTAACATTAAAAACAAATCCTATAGTGATTAAGTATATCTAAGTGAATCTCCCATGTTGTTAACATGTGGTAACTAATTTAAAAAGTGAAGAAAGATATAAAAATACTTTGAAAAGTCCAAAAAGCTCAAGAATTTTGAGATATAGCAGTAGTGGAGATAAATTCTAGGGAGAAGATGAACAAAAAAGATAAGGTATAAGTGAATTAATACTATAAATATTAAATAACCCTGAGGAAACTAATTTTATTTATCCTGGAGAAAAGTGTTTTGAAACAATACATGTCTTTAGATCAAAGTGATTATCTTTGTTCAAAATCATTCAAAAGTACAAAATTGGGAACTTTACAAATTATGTAAAAGTGGTGCTTGAACATTAGAAATTTACAATAAAACAAAGACACAAGTACAAAGAAATCTGTAGAAGTCATAAAAACAGCAAACTTGAATTTCTTCTTGACAGAATTTATATAAATAGCCTTGGTGAATAGTACATTCAAATTTCATTTAAACAAACTTTGGTTAAATGTCTATGATATGCTGCAGTGTTAGGAATCTATCTTCTTAGCCACCACTGGCAACCTCATTTGCCTGACTTCACATGTTTAACTGATATAAAATTGCTTACCTTCTCAAAGATGGAAGGGAAGAGATAATTTGGAATTCAAAATTTTTTTAAAGATTTCTTAATTTTTTTCATTTAATTGGGAAATGCTTAATAAAATAAATACAACTATATTTAAAAGAATCATTAATATAAAAGGCATACTCATTATATAGAAATTGGTTGATATATCTATGTGTTTGGATTGAGCTAGGAATTTTCTCTAAACATTTCAAGATGTGACTACACTTTACTTGAATTAGGTTTGTTATATTCATTATTGAGCTAAGAATTTCTACTATAGTCTATATCCTATATGGTTGTTATTAAATACCTTCTAATATCTTCATTTAGAAAAATTAGGTGCTTATTTAGTGGGACCAAAACGAACCAGCCAGCCATTTGGAACTTTAGAGGCTTTATTCTTTTTCACTGGTGGGAATCGATCCAATAGATTACATTTATATGCTATAGAATAATAGGGACCAATAGAAGCCACTTTGGTAGGGGAAATGCTCCTTTATGCCTTCTTTCAACATTGTTATTCATTCTTCTTTTAAGTTATAAGTCTACTGTCAATATCATCAGACCTTATGTTAAATATCTTGGGTCAAATCTATAGTCTCCCAATTGCAAATTTACAATCTTGAGAGATTTGATCAATGAAGGAAACTTGAAAAAATAATGAAAAATTTTAATAGATAATTATAGTGTTTCTATGCTCAAGTCTCTACTGAACAGGACACAACTAGGGACAATACTGATATGAGTTCATTAAATATGAAGAGTAGTCTTCTTTCTTGGTAAAATGAATTTGATTTTCTCAAATCAGCTGTAATATCTTTAGTTTATCTTAGTTCTAGATCTCTATGATTCAAAACTACATGCATTTTAAATCATTAATTCTATCAACCTAACCAATACCTCTTAGAACCTAAGGCTTGGATGGTGGTGATAATGATAATGATGATGATGGTGAAGATAGTGATGGTAATGGTGATCATGATGGTCATGCCTACTCCTACATAGGAAGAGGAATAAATCAAAGTAGTAGAAAAAAATAACAGAGTGTATGTTTAAAGGGACATGATCAAGATAAATGATGAATTCTTGAAAGAAGAGAGGAGAAGATTATGTGTAAAGGATAAGGTGATACTCCTAGTAAGAATTTTATCCAGAAAAAAAGTTCTCATTTATTTCTTAGACTTTTAAAGAAAATAAATGAGGCCAGGAAATTCCTAGCTAAATTATTTTAAACAGAAATAGCTCCAAAATATGTCCAGTTAATAGAAATCTCTCATCATGCCTCCCTGCTAAGATTACAGTCTGCTACCTGAATTCTTCATTATTTTTCCCTTTTTGTCCAGGTACTCTGTATTATGTTTATAAGGACAACATCACTTCTGTTTTTACCTCCATTTACCATCATTTAAATATATTTCACCATGATTCTTTCTTAAGAGTACTTAAGACTTCCTCCCATGAGTATATCTTAAATATACAATTTTATAGCCCAATGTAATGCCCCCCCACCTACCTGTCCTGTTCCTTTGAATAAGATGTAACCTGAAAGAGTTAAATTCCAGTCATGAGATTTTTCTCACATTAAATATTTGAAGCCAAATTTACCTTTCTTTAAGCTAGGATCTCTAGAACTTTGCTTGTTTGTTTGAGTTTTCATGCATGGACATTTGGGGTCATGGGGTTTGTTTACACAAAATTTATTAGATTAAATCTCCTGTGAATTTTTTGGACATATCCATAGATATTTTTGCTACATGGTTGCTTTCATACCTTGCTTGGAGAATATATGTATATAGTTTTCTCCTTCCTCCTTTCTCTGAAAAGAAATTTTGACCTTTCTTCTAAGTCAAGGGTACTGGAGACATAAGCCAAGGAGCATTACACACATTATCAAATAAATAAGAAAGAAAGAAATGAATGAATACATAGATTAATATATAAACAAATAAATATATTAATGTATGTATATATGTATGTATATATCCACACATGTATAAATACACATATATGTACATAGATGGTAAGGATGCAATTGTCAAACATCAGCCCAGAATACATAATGAAGATCAGAATCAATAACAATTATAATTTGCAGACATACTACTTCTGTGTTTCTCACAATTTCTTGAAGATGAAGAATATCCATGTGGTTTCAGGATGAGGAGAGGATCTTTAAGCAGCAAGAATAAGGCTTATATTTCAATTGGTCAGAGAAGCACTCAACCTACTCCCTCAGATTGCCTTTAAACCCAAATGTTGAATGCCACATCATCCTGGCTGTGGCTTGCTTCTCCTTAGCTAGTGAAGGCAGTGTTCTGAAGTCTAAGAGTACTCTATTTGACATCAGAGGAACTGGGTTTGATCCACAGTTTAGCTATTTATTACTTCCATGAATTTTAGCAAATCACAAATTCTCTAGTCCTTCTTTCTCTCACCTATGAAATGACAGAATAGATAGTTTATAAAATCCTTTTTACATTATCTGATCACAAACACTAAGTAATAAATTCATCTTTTTAATAAATCTTCTCACTTGTATACAAATAATCAGTCAGGGTGATACTACAGTTGTCTCCATCTTTGAGCTAGAAAAATTTTCTCTGACTGCCTCCCATGTCATGAATGTTTTCCATCCTCAACTCTGCCTATTGTCTTTCTTTTAAATCCCAATTAAAATCCCATATTCTACAGGAAAACTTTATTCTCAATTCTAGAGTGCTAGGCAATGTGGGTTAAGTAACTTGTCCTGGTTCATAGAGCTAGGAAGTGTCTGAAGTCTAATTTGAACCCAAGACCTCCAGTCTTTGGATCTGACTCTCAATCCACTAAGCCACCTAGCTGCCTCTACCCTCTTCCTTTTCTTTAAAAAAATAATTCATGTGATATTCTTGGCCTTTGTTCCTCCAAATAAATTTTGTTGAGAATCAAATTTTTTTAAAAATTAATGTAAATTTTTTACATGTAATTGAAGAAAATAAAATATAAAATATAAGTTCCCCTAGATTTTCCCCCATCTAAAATCTCATCCTTTTAGGTCTTTTGATTTCATCACAGGTGAGATAAATCTAGGAACAAAGAAGAAAATCTCTTCTACTTATTTGATTCTTCTTATAATAAACATTCACATTTAGATAGCATTTTAAAATTTGCAATGCAATGTACTTAATTCATTTGATCCTTAAAACAATCTTAAAGGTATGTGCAACTATTAACTCTATTTTACAGATGAGTAGAATCAAGTTTGGAGAGGTTGTGCAACTGATTCAGTCAGACAATCAACAAATATTTTAAAATATTTTAATCAGGATCTGTGTGTAGGCTTTCCAGACTACAGTACCAGTGGTTTTTTTCTACTATTTACTGTTTCTTCTTCTTTATTTTGGGTAAAGGGCTTATAACCTCTTTTGAATGGAAGAACCTCTGTTAAGTCTAAGATCCTGATATACCCTCTGCCCTCTGTCACTCTGTTCCTACTATTTCCTGTCTGTTCTAGAGAGAGAACTTGTAATTGGCATCCAACTGACATCAGGCCCAAACATCTAATTAAGTCAGGAAACTTTGGGTTTTTTTTATTTTTAATAGTCTGCCTTTAGTCTCTTGGTAAGAATGCAAGAAGGAGCAAAAGATTTTTTTAAAATGATCTATTCTTTAAAAGTGTGGTACTCTTTGATAGTAAGTCTACCTCTCTACCTATTCAAAAACCATACTTTACAAAGTATTAGATAAGATAAGTTCAGTTTTCTGATAATAGTCTGCCTCTGAAAGTGGCGAATTCCCAGAATTTCACAAGAAAGTATAAAATCTCTGAATAAATCTACATAATAACATACAATTGCAACTTTATTATTCACAGATGGATTATTCAGGACTATTACTTCCCCTCCTTTCTCCTGTTCTTCCTCCAATTTTACCTGCTTTCTGCTCATTTTAGAGTTATTAGCACCCTCATCAAAGGAAAAGAAGAGAATTGATATTAGATATGGTTTGTAAGTCTCATGATAATATTATGAAATCATCTTGTCCAATTTCTTAGAGAAATAAGAATAGACAAAAACTTATACATTTCTATGAAGACATAATGTATATTATACTTACAAATTTAATAATAGAGATTTTAGCATATGACATAGACTCAACCTTAAGTCAGGAAAATCAAGGCTCAAATCCTGACATCAGAATGTGGTCCAAGATATGTCTTTTTTATTTCTCTGTGCTCCAAGAAATTCCCTAAGAAAATAAGTTGTTAAATAGATGTCTGTTCACATTGGTTGAAATAATTCCCAATGCCAGTGAAATCACACATTTGGACTAAAATTATTGTTTAGAAGAAGAGAAGATTGAAGGAAGTCCTTTCACCTCATGTCATTACAATCATGTTTACTAACATGATATAATTGAATAGTCTCTTGAATGAAATAACTTCTTTTTGCTTTTACTGAATTGTTTTGATTCTAGGAACCTATCAACTACCTAAAGAAATTCGAAGGAGAACCTTCATCTTCCTGACTCTAGATCCAATTGATCTTTCCACTGCATCACTTAGCTACCTTGATGCATATCACCTTCTAATGATCATATCATTTATCTGCTCAAGAAGCATTAAGTATTAATCATCATCTATATTTTGGTGAGTGAGATGGAGGGAGAACAGGTGAGGAAGAGAGATAGATCTGTGAGGTAACTCCACCCTCATTAATGGAGCCACCAATATTAGGGGACACTTGAAGGGGGTTCCCCTCAGTTGAAGGGTATCCAGGGCAAGTGTGCCAGCCCTCACATGTTGGAGGGAAGGCTTCCCCATAAAATGAGATATGAGGTGACCCATTTCAATGTTGCTCAGTACCAGAGTTCACACAAGCTTCCCTCCCCGATTCATTGTCAGCACCACAGGGAGTCTGGCTCAAAGATGGATTCAGCCTCCTTCCCTTCTTGTCACTCATTGACCTTAAATGCTATCTGACTTTTAAAGGTGTTTAATTATAAGTGTCAGGGTGATAGGTAAAGGTAATTGATAAGGGATATTGATAAGGAAGGTCAGAGGAAGAAGACAGCCCTAATCTCTATCCCAAGATACTTCACTTGGAAGGAAGAATTAGTGTCCCAAGCTTCTCCTTTCCAACCCACTAATACTATGTCTAATCTAAAAGTGTGAATCTATAGTTGAAATGATAAGAGTCTCTCTCAGTAAGGCAAGGACTAGAAATATGTTTTGGGGATTGGCTCCCAGAATGAGTCCAGAAATCCCCAGAAGAATAGGATGGATGAATGGTCTTGGAATGGAGAAATATGTCCTTTATCTATCGTGAGCTTCAGGTTTGGTTTTATTTATTTTTTAATCTCCAAAACATTAACATTGGAGTAGTTTACCTCAGAAGTTCCTTCCAGATCTAAATCTATGATATCATGATTTACTACTATTTAGCTTCATTTTAAGTAAGATTAACTTGAGACATGGCAAGATAAACTTTTTTTTTAAATGTGTAAGATTTTAAAGCTGGGCAAGACTTCATATTTTCCCCTTCTATACTTCTGAACATACCTTAAGAAGTATTCTATTTAATATTATTGTTTCGGCTTGTTTTTATAAAGGATTATAACAGAATATTTTATTTAAAACATTTTAAGAATATGAAAGATAAAATTATTTAATGTATGACTAAAAATTTCTTATTGTTTTGGGAAAATATATAAAACTAAAAATAAAATAAATACTTTCCTATTGATGGAGAAAAAAATTTCAGAAGTTAATGAGTCCATAAGATATTGTGAAGTTGAAAGTCAGGTTCATTCTCCCTCATAAGAATGATGGGTGGGGGATTTAAGTAGCACAGTGAATAGAGCTCCAGGTCTGGAGCTGAGAGGTTTAAATCTTGATTTAAATCTGTCCTGAGACACTTCCTAGCTGTATGACCCAGGCAAGTTACTTAACCCCAAATGCTTAGCCCTTACCACTTTTCTGCCCTAGAATTGATGCTTATTAATTTTAAGATAGTAGGTAAGGGTTTAAAAAAGAATATGGCAATTATAAGATGAGATAACAAGTTAGGTGTCAGTAGAAGTAAACCTTTATATGTATAAGCTTATTTTCAAACCCCACAAATTATAGCAAAACTTTATTAATAAGGGCCTAGTTAATATAGATTTCTCATCATGATATCATGGACTCAGAGCTAGAAGGGACCTTTGAGACAATGTAGTTCAACCCTCCTGTTTTACAAATCATAAAACTGAGAAAAAATTTTAAGTGACTTTCCTAAGGAGGTTTTTTTAGTCAGTATCAGAATCAGGACTAGGATCCAGTTCTATTTACTCCCCATATAAAGATCTTTGATCTCACTTATTTAATATAGTTCATAGAATATTAATATTATGTGCTGAACATTTATCCCCATCTTTTAATAAGAAAATTTCAATTATTAAATAATATACCTAAAAATAAAACTATGATAATCAGGAAAATCAGGATAAACAACATAATCAGGAACACAAAATAGGAATCATTTTGGGGACAAGCAGTCATAACAACAGTGAAATAGAATCAGAACAAATGCTATTAGCCCTTAACTAGGTTACTAAAGTTAAAACAAAGGTAAGCAAGAAGTACTTATGTTGGTTGTGTCAGCACCATGATATTGTTAAAGCTTTGAAACGGTTTAATCCGCACTACTGTAAAGGACACGGCCAAGCCTGCTAAGCCTTATGTCACCAGTAGAGACTTGGGATTGTGTAAGAGAATGCAAAAGTGTGGATATTTTAAACATCATTGAGTAGGTAACATATCTGTTGAAGAATTTAAGTAAAGACTAATAAACATGTAGTGGGGACTTGGAGGAGAAAAAAAGAATTTAAAGAAAAAAAATTAAAAGACGCCCCACTATTGTGCAGACTTTTGACAATTTGTTTGTTGTATGGTAAATGACTCAGACTAAAAGGTTTCTGGGGTTTAGGAAATATGCAGCAATGCTGTGCGATTTTCCAAGAACTATCCTTAATTTGTACATTTCTTTGTGTCTCTCACCCTATATAGCAACCCTAAGTAATATAGTCAAGAGATCCATTCAAATGCCTATTGCATCTTCTTAGTAACTTGTGCAGTAGTTTTGCCTGTCATTCCCATTAATTTGATGTTTTATTACTATTTTTGTGGAGATAAGACCTTCCTGAGGTTGCCAAAGGTATTTCTCTGATGCAGCAACTATCAAAAAATCTGTCCCATTGGTCTAGGCATTCTTAAGGGAGTTGCATCTTTAAAATGTAGATCTGCAAATCTTTAATTCAGAATAAGTCTGTTTTGATTTTGCTAAGAGAGAAAATTGTGGAAATATGTATTTAGGAATAAAAAAGGATTAGATTGTTTTATCTTTTACCAACTACTAAAATACCACTTATTTCATAGGGTTTTAAAAATATATTTTTTATCAGAAAGTGTATGAATAGGTAATGCAGCTAAATACATTTACCTAGAATAAATTAAAGAGTTATGTGATATTTTTTTAAGGAAAAGAGAGTCACCCATGAATGAGATCATCAAAACTTGTGAGTCTTCTCAGATCAAATAACAAAATGGTTTACAATCAATAAAGCTGATTAACTATCATTAAGTACATAGCACATGTCATGGGTTTTTGTTTGCTCATTTACAAGGGGGCTAGATTTTATGACTTCTAAGGTTCCTTGTAGGTCTGTTGTGCTGTTGCTGTGATTCTGTTACCCAAAGATTCTCTATTATACTGACATTTGTTTACCTATTTCCTTTTCTATGTATGCAAAAGTACTAATTGCCCTGGGGCATATTTACATACAAAACCAATTTTAAAACAATTAAGAAACCATATTCCAACTACATTAATTGACATTAAAGAATATAAGCATATTTACCTCCTAGGAGCATGACAAGAAATCTGGCATCAGTTACTTGGATCAAAGAAGTGCTTTACTAAATGGAATTTCACATTTCCTAAGCCATTCCTTGGAATTATATGTATTTCTGGACATAATCTCTAAGCGATTTTGTTCTCCATGTAGAAAGTACATAACCTAAAAAGAGATTATTATACACAATCTATTTTTTGAAAAGTCAATGTTAGATTCTATGATTATATAAAACAAGCTTCAAGGAACTAAATAGTGACAAAGATTTGATAGTTTACTTATATAAACACCTGATCACTTAATATTAATTGTATCTTTGGTAATAATATTGAAAAACACTGTTTACAATGTGAATATATATACTAAATAAATATTGTTGGAAAATAAAAAGTATTAATGGAGTTTCTAGGGATGAGTAATATATCATATATGTACACTTTTTATTCACAGATTTAATTAAATATTTAATAATTGAGGATATTGTTATTATATTAGTAAGTTTTCTAAATGTGTCACTCTTGACATTATTGACATTATTAATGTTGAAAATGGCCTTTTGATTTCTTCAAGGAAATTGTTATAAGGATGAGGGAGTCTAGGCTAAAACTCTTATGAAATAATTTGATGTTGCATCAACAAAAGGGATCAATCTATGTTCTTTTATTTTAGACATTACATTCACAACAGCTTAACAATGATACTAAAATCATAATACCTAAATGGTGAATTGCTAAAATTATACATGTACAACTTAGAATAGTCTAATCTTTTAAAGTTCCAAGTGGCCAAGCCTTAACATTTAGGATTAGCACAGTCTTCATCCATCAAAGTTCAGGAGACAGTCTCTTGATTTATATCAGTTCAAGGCTTTGACAAAAAACTATGCTATATAATTCCAAGTAATATTTTAGCATCATATCATATTATAATCTCTCAAAATCTCTGACAAGCAGAATGCTACCTAAATTATCGTAAACTAATTATGGTATGATCTTAGAAAAATCATATTATGTCATCGTCTTTGACAATAATATGGCTGTTATTTTAAAATAAACACTATAAGGCATTTACCATAAAAAGGGTATTAACAAAAATCTTAACAAAAGCTTACAAAAAGCAAGTTGAAAAGAGCTCTCTTTTTTAATACAAAAATATTCAGGTGCTAATATGAGAAATAATGTGTTTTTTTAATGTACTAATGAAAATCTTTTTTTCTTAAGTCTAGACTTGTAATTTAATTGATACAAGGGCTTCTAGTGTGGAAATATTCTCTCAATGCAGATCTGAATATGTAATCTTTTAAAAAAAATCTCAGTAACTTAGAGATGTTAAATGAGTTATCCAAGGTCACCCAGAGAGTGAATGTGAAAGACAGGACTCAAAGACTATTGTTTATTTTTTGTTATTCAAACTCTATATCTTATATGTCATCACTCTTGAAAGTCTTTTAAAGTGGATTGAAAAGATTCTTGAGAGTAAGACCTTCTAATTACCCTTAATGCTTCCAAAATTTGTATTTTACTTGATCTTGGTGAAAAAAAAATGACTCTAAGCTGAATAGAGAAACATATGAAGGCCAACCAGCAGCTGCACAAAAGTTCCTAGTGGGTAAAATACTCAGAAGGGGGAACTAGGGACTAAGAGAAAAATGGGTTATGAGTTAAAGGGAAGGAGAGCATAAGGTGAGAATAAAGACACAAAGACAAAGTTCCTGCATGAAGTAGTCAGACAGTGAGTTAGCTCTGATGGTGAAGAACTTTGATGGTGAAGAGCTTTACTTGAATGAAGCTCTGACGGTGATGAGCTTAACCCTTAGCCAACATATAAGTATTTTTATTGGCGTTACAACAACCCCAATATAGGGGGAAGAGAAAATGATAATTAGAAAAGTGGTCTGATACATTAACATTATGAGGTGATCATCAGGAGATAAAATTGCTGGATCCTGAAATAATAAATACAGCTAATGCCTAGATCAGGAATCCATATGACCTAAGGTATCTAATTTTATTTGATACATATGTCAGTTGTTTGCTATTGGTTCTGAGATAACTGATCAGTCTAATCTCAGGTAAAGGCTAGGAATTTGGCAAGGTTGAGGTTCAATTAACTCAAGTTTACAGAAACCAAACTTAAGAGTCAGCTTTTTGAGTACTCCTAAAATAATATCAAAATTAATAAGCCTGGATTCCTATACTTTTCATTATTAAAATAATAAAATAAATTGAACTAAAGTTTCTCAATAATACTTTGTGCTACATATACATATATTGTAGCATCAATTTCTGATAAGCAAAATGGAGAACAAGTTGAGTGACACCCAATTTTCTAAAACCCAGTTTTAGAATTTGGAACTTACCCAGATGCCATGAACCAGAGGAGCAAAAAACAGTTACTGGCAGGACTATAAAAGGCAGAAGCTGGATCAAGAAGCTCTCTCACTCATGAGAAGGGGACCCAGGTGGCTGGGTGGGTAGACCAACCAACCTGCTTAGGTTACTTGTATCCTGTTCCACTAACTATCACATTCTCAACTTTGGATAGAGGTGTACTGTATATTGATTATTTATCATCAAGGAATAATACTATCAATCCTCAACGCACCTGGTGAGGGCCAAAGTGTCTGACCTGAGTGCCACAGAGAGGCGAACCTCTCCAGCAGACAGACCTGATCATCCTAAGTCTAGTGTAATTTCCCAACACCTCTTTCCTTCAATCCGTGATCCTTCCCCTGAGTTTATTACAATTAAATCCTAAAAGCTTACCTAGCTGAATGCTAAAGATCACTACCATATTCTGGATCTAAGGCAACGGTAGGCAACCTTTTTGGCCATGAGAGCCATAAACGCCTGGAGGAGGAGGAGGAAGGAGGCCGAAGGTGC
This sequence comes from Gracilinanus agilis, assembly GCF_016433145.1. Lineage (NCBI taxonomy): Eukaryota > Metazoa > Chordata > Mammalia > Didelphimorphia > Didelphidae > Gracilinanus > Gracilinanus agilis. The sequence continues at coordinate 274,081,099 of NC_058132.1, forward strand.
CAGAATATGGGGGGCGGGGGCTGAAGGGAGGTGGAGCCAGATATGGCTTGAGAGCCATATGTTGCTGACCCCTGATCTAAGTGGAAGAGATAACTCAAATAAGATCAAATCATAGTCATAGATATTACCCATTAAGTTAAACCCAGGATAAGTGTTCAGAGAAGCTGGGTGATTCAATTAACAGCTTCTCACTTGATCATTTAGTCCTGGGCACTGTTAAGGGAGGTGTGTGTGTATTCAGCTGAGCTTCATATACTTTGTGGAACTGGTGTTCACTCTATAACTTGGTGTCCACCCAAGATTCCCACCTCACTCAGCTTAGTTCCTTAGACCATTGGAGGACCTTGGGCCATTTCTCTATCAGGCCCAATCCAGTAGCACCATACCGCCCATAACTATATATATATATATATATATATATATATATATATATATATTACATACAGTTTGATATTCTTGATGCTCCACAAACAACACATTAAATAACATGACAACTCATTCATTGGATAGTAAGACAAAGCAAAGTAATAAACTCTAGCTATAAAGTTTTCTAACTTCATGAACTAACAACAAAAGTATCAACTAAGGAAAAATTCTAGCAAGTTTCTATAACCTAATCAAATCTTCCTAAGAGTTAGAATGTCAATATGTTAGTACACTTATGCCTATGTTAGGAAGCATTAATAAGAAAGATAAGTAAACCTAACACTAGTTAAAAGCCTTTTAGTTAAACCATAGACTTAAACTATGTACAATATTTACAAAGAAAATTAAGAAAATTCTGACCCTGTTTTAACTTATCAAACTAACTAGTCTTTCCCTATGTGTTAGTAAAAAATTATTACTAAGGAAGCTATTTCTAAGGGTTAGTAAGCAAGTATTTACATATTTACATTCTTTAAAAGAAAAGGAAAACGGGTTCTGGGTTAAGATGGGAGCAGAGTAAAAAGCAGCTCTTAACCTCTCCTGACCAAAACACACAAGACTCCTCAAGGAGACATTAAAACAAGTCCAGACAAACGGAGGAACCCCACAACAGGGTGCAGAGTGGAAGATACATGGAATCGGGACATTTCCATGCTATAAAGGGGTGAAACAGCTCTCACTAAATTGCGGGCTGAGCAACCACCCCCCTCCCCCCACACACAAACACCACCTGCAGCCTCCAGGGACTGTTCCTGAGATCAGCAAGATTTAGGTCCCCAAAAAGCTAAAGAATGCACACGAACTCTGAGCGTGGACTCAGAGTACGGGCACAGAGCTCAGACGCGGGTGGAGGCAGACACAGCCACAAGCTAAGGCTCTAAAACCCTGAGTGGGGAACCAGTGCAGATGGGTATACAATTGTGGAAGCAGCGCCCTGAGACTTGTAAAGAAACCTCCAGCAGAGGATCAAGCAAGAGGGTCCACCAGGGGGCTTGACCTTGAGAAAAACCAGACCTCAGACCTCAGGAGCCAAAAGACTGCAGACAGTCACTGAGTGCGAGGATAAAGCTGAGAAGCTGCTGGGCTAATGATGGCTACCCAGACTCAGGAAGTTCAGAAGAGAAAGATTAACAACAAGAAAAAGAAGTCTTTAACACTCGACAACTTTTACACGGAGAAAATCCAGATAATGGAGCAAACAGAGAAGGACAACAAACAAGCATCCAGACCCTCCTCAAATAAGGAAAACGGGTCACAAGCTATGGAAGAGTTCAAAACTGAGATTTTGAGGAAGATGGAAGAGATCTTTCAAGAAAATAACAGTTTAAAAGGTAGAATCTTGCAATTGGAAAGTGAGGCTCAGAAATAAAATGAACTGATAAGCAAATTGAACACCAGAAATGACCAGATTGAAAAGGAAAACCAGAAGATTATAGCCGAAAACCAAAAGATCAGAGCCAAAAACCGAAAGATTATAGCCGAAAACCAGTCCCTAATGGCTAGAATTGAGCAATTAGAAACTAATGATCCCTCAAGACAACAAGAACAAATAAAACAAAGTCAAAAGACTGAAAAAATAGAAGGAAACATGAAATATCTCAATGAGAAAGTGACAGACCAACAAAATCGGTCTAGAAGAGACAATTTGAGAATCATTGGTCTTCCAGAAAAACCAGAAATTAATAGAAACCTGGACTCCATACTAAAAGAAATTATTCAGCAAAATTGCCCTGAAGTCCTACAACAAGAGGGCAATATAGACATTGAAAGGATCCATAGATCACCCTCGACACTAGACCCAGAAAACTCAACACCTAGGAATATAATAGCCAAATTCAAGAGCTTTCAAGTAAAAGAAAAAATCAGTTGTGCATTTGCTGACATTTTCGTATCCTCCCCTATTCCTACTGCTTTTTTCTTATACTATTTCCTTTTAAACCAGTGGTTTGATATTAAGACGCTATCACTTATCCCCTCCCTTGATTAACTTCCCTTTCTACCTCCTCCCTTATTTTTCCCCTCTTTTTGTACACAGGGACTGATATACTATGGTAAAATTGAATGCAATGGACTTCTGTACCAGCAGCAATGTCATGACCCTGGACAATTCTGAGGGATTAATGGTAAAGAACGCTATCCACATTCAGAGGAAGGACTGCAGGAGAGGAAACATAAGAAAAACAACTGCTTGAACGCATGTGTCCTGGGTGGACATGATTGAGGATGTGGACTCGAAACTACCAGACCAATGCAACTACCAACAATTTGGAAATAGGTCTTGATCAAGGACACATGACAAAACAAGTGGAAATGTGCATCAGCTATGGGAAGGGGGATTGCGGGAGGTGAAGGGGAAAGTAGGAGCATGAATCATGTAACCATGTTAAAAATGAATATTAATAAATGTTTAAATTTTTAAAAAAACAAACAAAAAAAATAAAATAAAATAAAGTCTCCTGTCAAAAAAAAAAAGAAAAGGAAAGGAAATGTCAGATGGGTTTAAATAGAACATGTCTGAGCCAACATAAGAGGAAAAACTCTAAGCTAAGGCAGACAAACCCTTCTCTCCCATGTGTAAGTTAATATTATATATGTAGATGTGAAGTCAGAAATATTTTATGTGTTGTCCAGTATGACCTGACCATGCAATGAAGTATTACATACTTACTCCTTAAAAATTCTTCTGCCAATTGAATTTACTGAGTAGATGGAATTCTAAAGTTGTGGGTACAGTCAGAATTCTGTTGGATGTAAGATGTGCTCTCCAAGTGCATGGATCCAACGCTGATCAGATGATCCTCTTCACATCACTGTTGTCCAATACACCAGTTGTGTATACAGGTTATGGTTGTCCTTGTAGTCCTCAGCGTTGATGTCCTTGCGATGCTCCGTGAAGTCAGCAATGTCTCCGTTGCATTGTATGATGTTGCCACATGCACTTGTCAACTTGCATTGGAACTGTCATTCAGTTGTGTTGACTTGTGATGTGACCAACGTTGTGTGTCCATGAAATGTGAATAATCCTTTCTTCTTTTTTTTCTCCTTGTGGTTAAATAAAGATGATCAAAGCTAAACCAAGAGTTCATTATGATGTCCTTCGTGCCTTTGCATTTACTCATCGATGTGACTGTCTGTGTCTTGAACTGATTGAAGTTCAGATGTTGTCTCTTCTTCTATAGCTGATTCTTCACTGTCATGATAGTCTATAGATGTTTCTTCTAAGGGATTGTAATTACTTTTGAGGTAATCACTTGGATGTTGGTGTTACGTTTGGTGTAACATTTGGCTGCTCACTGTCTCTTGCTCTGGCTCTGGCTCATAAGTGAATTGCTGGAAGGCAATGGTCTGATTTTCAGATTGTGGAATTGTTATAGTCTCACTATTTGCCTGGCTGACTGGTGCTAATTGATTATTGTGCTGTATGATGACTGGGTCTTGTTGTTGTTGGGAAATATCTTTTGCTGGCTTGACATGGATGACATGGAACCATGGTTCCGTCCCCTTAACCTTGATTGCACTAGGGGTTATTAAGAGTATATGGTATGGACCATTCCATTTAGGTTCTAACTTAGACTTCCTAGTAAACTTTCTAAAGTAGAAATAATCTCCAGGCTGGACGTTGTATAGACTAAAATCAAAGGGAACTTTTTGATGTATCAAAGCCAACTTATGAAGCTGATCTAAACACTGTTTGAGTAATTTGATGTACTCAAAGAGCTTGCATTCCATACCTAGATGTTATAGGCTATGGATACTTTGAGGTGACTTGCCATGGTAGGGTGGATGTCCATATAGAATCTCAAAGGGTGACAAATGAGTAATGCTATTGGGCTGGTACCTAAGATGAAATAATGGCAAAGGTAATGCATCTGGCCACTTCAAATGTGATTCAGCACAGATTTTAGGCACTAGAGTCTTCAAAGATCGATTAACTCTCTCAATCTTTCCACTCAACTGGGGTATGTACTCAGGTACTGTAATGCAGATGCTGTTTGACTCCTAGGGTTTCATACACTGTAGCTAAAATCTTGTGTGTGAAGTGTGAATCACAATTGGAAGCAAAGTGTAGTGGAATAGAGAATCTTGGTATTAATTCTCTAAGCAAAACTTTCACTACAAATGCTGATGTATTGCATCTGGCTGGAAAAGCCTCAGGTCACTTGGTTAATCTATCCATGTTCACCAATGCATACCTATAGCCCTGACACCTTGGCATAGTAATGTAATTAATTTGTATGCATTCAAATGGTGTGAAGGCTAATGGTTTGCTTCCCAGACTGTTGACTTTGGTAAAAGTCTGTTTGAACTGCATACAAATTCTGCACCTCTTAGAAACTCTCATTGCAACTTCATATATGTCCCTTGCATTCCAATACCTAGTTATAGAATCTGCCAGGCCCAGATTTCCATAATGCCCTTTTTAAAAAACATTTATTAATATTCATTTTTAACATGGTTACATGATTCATGCTCCTACTTTCCCCTTCACTCCCCGCAATCCCCCCACCCATGGCCGACGCACGTTTCCACTGGTTTTGTCATGTGTCCTTGATCAAGACCTATTTCAAAATTGTTGATAGTTGCATTGGTTTGATAGTTTCGAGTCTACATCCCCAATCATGTCCACCCCGACCCATGTGTTCAAGCAGTTGTTTTTCTTATATGTTTCCTCTCCTGCAGTCCTTCCTCTGAATGTGGGTAGCATTCTTTACCATAAATCCCTCAGAATTGTCCAGGGTCATTGCATTGCTGCTGGTACAGAAGTCCATTGCATTCGATTTTACCAGAGTATATCAGTCTCTGTGTACAGTGTTCTTCTGGCTCTCCTCCTTTCACTCTGCATCACTTCCTGGATGTCTTTCCAGTTCACCTGGAACTCCACTAGTTTATTTTAGCACAATAGTATTCCATCAACAGCATATATAACAGTTTATTCAGCCATTCCTCAGTTGAAGGACATACCTTCCTTTTCCAGTACTTTGCCACCACAAAAAGCGCAGCTATAAATATTTTCGTACAAGTCTGTTTATCTATGATCTCTTTGGGGTACAAACCCAACTATGGTATGGTTGGATCAAAGGGCAGGCATTCTTTTATAGCCCTTTGAGCATAGTTCCATATTGCCAGCCAGAATGGTTGTATCATTTCACAACTCCACCAGCAATGCATTAATGTCCCAATTTTGCCACAACCCCTCCAGCATTCAATACTCTCCCCTTCTTTCATTTTAGTCAATCTGCTGGGTGTGAGGTGATACCTCAGAGTTGTTTTGCTTTGCATTTCTCTAATTATTAGAGATTTAGAACACTTTCTCATGTGCTTATTGATACTTTTGATTTCTTTACCTGAAAATTGCCTATTCATGTCTCTTGCCCATTTTTCAATTGGGGAATGGCTTGATTTTTTATACAATTGATTTAACTGCTTGTATATTTGAGTAATTAGACCCCTGTCAGAGTTTTTTGTTATGAAGATTTTTTCCCAATTTGTTGTTTCCCTTCTGATTTTGACTACATTAGTTTTTTTTTGTACAAAAGCTTTTTAGCTTAATATAATCAAAACCATTTAATTTACATTTTTTAATTTTCTCTAACTCTTGCTTGGTTTTAAAATCTTTCCTTTCCCAGAGATCTGACAGGTATACTATTTTGTGTTCACAACTTATTTATAGTTTCCCTCTTTATATTCAAGTCATTCACCCATTCTGAATTTATCTTGGTGTAGGGTATGAGATGTTGATCTAAACCAAATCTCTCCCATATTGTTTTCCAAATTTCCCAGCAGTTTTTGTCAAATAGTGGATTCATATCCCAAACATTGGGCTCTTTGGGTTTATTATACACTGTCTTGCTGATGTCATTAATCCCAGTCTATTCCACTGATCCTCCCTTCTTTCTCTTAGCTAGTACCATATTGTTTTGATGACTGCTTCTTTATAGTATACTTTAAAGTCTGGTACTGCTAGGCTCCCCTCCTTCACGTTTTTTTCATTATTTCCCTTGATATTCTTGATCTTTTGTTATTACAAATGGAATTTGTTATAGTTTTTTCTATTTCAGTAATGAAGTTTTTTGGTAATTTGATAGGTATGGCACTAAATAGGTAAATTAATTTGGGTAGAATGGTCATTTTTATTATGTTAGCTCATCCTACCCATGAACAATTAATGGCTTTCCAATTGTTGAGCTCCAATTTTATTTGTTTGGAAAGTGTTTCGTAGTTGTTTTCATATAATTGCTGTGATTGTTTTGGTAGATAGATTCCTAAGTATATTATATTGTCTAGGGTGATTTTAAATGGTGTTTCTCTTTCTACCTCTTGCTGCTCTAATGTGTTGGAAATGTATAGAAATGCTGATGATTTATGTGCATTTATTTCGTATCCTGCAACTTTGCTAAAGTTGTTGATTATTTCTACAAGCTTCTTAGTTGATTCTCTAGGATTTTTAAAGTATACCATCATATCATCTGCAAAGATTGATAACTTAGTCTCCTCATTGCCAATTTTGACACCTTCAATTTCATTTTCTTCTCTAATTGCTATTGCTAGTGTTTCTAGTACTATGTTGAATAATAGAGGTGATAATGGGCATCCTTGCTTCACTCCTGATCTTATTGGGAATGCTTCCAATTTATCCCCATTAGATATAATGCTTGTTGATGGTTTTAGTTATATACTGTTTATTATTTTTAGGAAAGGTCCTTCTATTCCTATACTTTTCAGTGTTTTCAATAGGAATGGATGCTATATTTTGTCAAAGGCTTTTTCAGCATCTAATGAGATAATCGTGTGATTTTTGTTTGTTAGGCTATTGATATGGTCAATTATGTGGATGGTTTTCCTAATGTTGAACCATCTTTGCATTCCTGGTATAAATCCTCCCTGATCATGGTGGATGATCTTCTTAATTACTTGCTGGAGTCTCTTTGCTAATATTCTATTTAAGATTTTTGCATCTATGTTCATTAGGGAGATTGGTCTGTAGTTTTCTTTCTCTGTTTTTGGTCTACCTGGCTTTGGGATCAGTACCATATTAGTGTCATAGAAGGAATTTGGTAGGACTCCTTCTTTGCTTATCATATCAAATAATTTGTATAGTATTGGGATTAGTTGCTCTTTGAATGTCTGATAGAATTCACTTGTGAATCCATCAGGTCCTGGTGATTTTTTTCTTAGGAGAATACTTTGATGGCTTGTTCAATTTCTATTTCTGATATGGGATCATTTAGGTATTCTATTTCTTCTGCTGTTAATCTAGGCAATTTATATTTTTGTAAATATTCATCCATATCTCCTAAATTGTTATATTTGTTGCCATGTAACTGGGCAAAATAGTTCTTAATGATTGCCTTAATTTCCCCTTCATTACAGGTGAGGTCTCCCTTTTCATCTTTAATACTGTCAATTTGGTTTTCTTCTTTCCTTTTTCTTATTAGATTGACCAGTACTTTGTCTATTTTATCTGTTTTTTCAAAGTACCAGCTTCTAGTCTCATTTATTAATTCAATAGTTCTTTTACTTTCAATTTTATTAATTTCTCCCTTGATTTTTAGTATTTCTAATTTAGTTTTCATCTGAGGTTTTTTAATTTGCTCCCTTTCTAATTTTTTTGAGTTGCATACCCAATTCATTAATCTCTGCCCTCCTTAATTTTAATATATGCACTCAAGGATATAAATTTCCCCCTCAGTACTGCCTTGGCTGCATCCCACAGATTTTGGTAGGATGTCTCATCATTGTCATTCTTTTCAATGAATTTGTTGATTGTTTCTATGATTTCTTCTTTGACAAATTGGTTTTTGGAGAATCATATTGTTTAATTTCCAATTGGTTTTTCATTTGCCTGTCCAGGTGCCCTTACTAATTATTATTTTTATTCCATTATGATCTGAGAAGGTTACATTTATTATATCTGCTCTTTTGCATTTGTTTGCAATGATTCTATGCCCTATAACATGGTCAATCTTTGTGAATGTACCATGTGCAGCTGAAAAGTAGGTGTATTCCTTTTTTCTCTATTTATTCTTCTCCACATATCAATTTAATCTAATTTTTCTAGGACTCCATTCACCTCTCTTACCTCTTTCTTATTTATTTTTCAGTTTGATTTATCTAGATCTGAAAGAGGAATACTTAGATTTCCCACTATTATGGTTTTACTATCTATTTCCTTCTTGAGCTCTGCCAGTTTCTCCTTTATGAATTTGGATGCTATACCACTTGGTGCATATATATTGAGCAGTGTTATTTCCTCATTGTTTATACTACGTTTAATCAGGATTTAATGACCTTCCCTGTCTTTTTTAATCATTTCTATTTTTACTTTGGCTTTGTCAGAAATCATAATAGCCACTCCTGCCTTCTTTTTCTCATTTGACGCCCAAAAGATTTTGCTCAAGTCCTTAACCTTAAACTTGTGTATGTCTACCCCCCTCATATGTGTTTCTTGTAGACAACATATGGTAGGATTTTGGTTTCTGATCCACTCTGCTATTTGCTTCCATTTAATGAGCGAGTTCATCCCATTCACATTCAGAGTTACAGTTATCAGTTGTGCATTCACTGACATTTTCGTATCCTTCCCTAGACCCACCCCTTCTTCTTACACTATTTTCTTTTAAACCAGTGGTTTGCTTTGAGCCTGTATTCCTTATCCCCTTCCTTGATTGACTTCCCTTTCTGCCTCCTCCCTCGTTATTCCCGTCTTTTTGTTTTTTAAATGCCTATTGAATTCCCTCCCCCCTTCTTCTCCCCTCCCTTTTTTGACCTCCTCACTCCCCTGCTCCCTTTGGTTTATCCCTTCTGACTCTCTCAGTAGGGTTAGTTAGAGATTTTTATCTGAATGGATAATAAACCTACTCTGGGTTGATTACACTGAGAGTAAGGTTTGATTATTACCTCTTAATGCTCTCTTCCTCTCCTTCTTATAATAGTATTTATCCCCTCCCCTTCCCATGGCCTCTTTGTGTGTAATAGAATATCCTATTTTTCTTATTTACTCAGCTTTTTCTTGGTGTCCCCTACTATTCCCTCCCCTCTTTCCTACCCCCCTTGTCATCTTAGACCATTTAGTATCCTGTCCTCTCTCTATGAATTATTCTTCTGGTTGCTATAATAGTGAATATTATAATAGTGCATAGAGTTCACTACAGAGAATTATACATAGCATTTCTCCACATAGTAATACAGATAATTAGATCTTATTTAAGCCCCTAAAGAGTCAAATTTAAAAAATTATGAGTTTTCTTTTTTTATACCTAGTGTTTTTTTATTTTATTTTTAACCCTTAACTTCTGTGTATTGACTTATAGGTGGAAGAGTGGTAAGGGTAGGCAATGGGGGTCAAGGGACTTGCCAGGGTCACACAGCTGGAAAGTGTCTGAGGCCGTATTTGAACCTAGGACCTCCCATCTCTAGGCATGGCTCTCAATCCACTGAGCTACCCAGCTGCTCCCATAATTATGAGTTTTCTTTCTTTTCCCTCTGTTTCTTATTTACCTTTTCATGTTTCTCTTGATTTTTGTGGTTGGGTATTAAACTTTCCATTTAGTCCTGGTCTCTTTTGTGCAAAAACTTGGAAATCTTCAATTTTGTTGAATGCCCATACTTTCCCCTGGAAGTATATAGTCAGTTTCGATGGGTAGTTGATCCGTGGCTGAAGGCCCAGCTCTCTTGCCTTTCTGAATGTCGTATTCCAAGCCTTGCTGTCTTTTAGCATGGAGGCTGCCAGATCCTGTGTGATCCTGATTGATGCTCCTTGATATTTGAATTGTCTCTTTCTGGCTTTTTGTAAGATTTTTTCTTTTACTTGAAAGCTCTTGAATTTGGCTATTATATTCCTAGGTGTTGAGTTTTTTGGGTCTAGTGTCGAGGGTGATCTATGGATCCTTTCAATGTCTATATTGTCCTCTTGTTGTAGGACTTCAGGGTAATTTTGCTGAATAATTTCTTTAAGAATGGAGTCCAAGTTTCTATTAATTTCTGGTTTTTCTGGAAGACCAATGATTCTCAAATTGTCTCTTCTAAACCGGTTTTGTTGGTCTGTCACTTTCTCATTGAGATATTTCATGTTTCCTTCTATTTTTTCAGTCTTTTGACTTTGTTTTATTTATTCTTCCTGTCTTGAGAGATCATTAGGTTCTAATTGCTCAATTCTAGCCTTTAGGGACTGGTTTTCGGCTATAATATTTTGGTTTTCCTTTTCAATCTGGTCATTTCTTGTCTTCAGTTGACTTGCCTCACTTTCCAATTGTGAAATTCTACCTTTTAAGCTGTTATTTTCTTTCCAGATCTCTTCCATCTTCCTCAGCATCTCATTTTTGAACTCTTCAATAGCTTGTGACCAGTTTTCATTTTTTGGGGAAGTTTTGGATACTTGTTTGTCCTCCTTTGTTGTCTGAATTTTCTCTGTGTAAAAGTTGTCAAGTGTTCCATAGTTTTCATTGATAATCATTTTCTTCTGGGGTTTTCGGCTTGCCATTTTTAGCCCTGCTCCTTTTCAGCTTTCTCTTCACCATCAGGGTCTGCCTGAGCTTTCTAAGTTCCCGAGGGCTCAGGTCTCCTTGTCGTCAGGGTCAAGCCTCCTGGTAGTCTCTGGTCTGCCCCTCTGCCCGAGGCTCCTTCAGCAGTCTCAGGGGCTGCTTCCACAGAGGTGCTCCCATCTATACCGGGTCCCCTCTCGAGGTCCAAGCCTGGGCTCTAGATCTTTGTCTGAGTCTAGGGCAATGCTTTTCACCCATTAAGATGCCAGGAAAGTCCCTGCGTTAGAGATCTTTGTCTGCGCCCAGGGCAATGCTTTTACCTGCGCAGATGCTGGGGAAAGTCGCTGCGTTAGAGATCTTTGTCCAGGCCCAGGGCAATGTCTTCATCCATGCAGACGCTTGGGAAAGTCCCTATGTTAGAGATCTTTGTCTGCGCCTAGGGCAATGTCCTCACACGTGTAGAGGCTTGGGAAAGTCTGTGCGCGCCCCCCAGTCACCTGGGGTCCCACATCTTGCAGCTCTCAAGTACAAGCCCTGGGGCTGCTAGTGATGTACTGATTGTCCCAATCCTGTTTTCACTCCAGTGCGTTGGCCTTGGCGATGTGCATGGTGTGTGTGTGTGTGGGTGGATGGGCTTCTTCCTCTCGCATTTTAGTGAGAGCTGTTTCACCCCTTTATAGCTTGGAAATGCCCCAATTCCGCATACCTTCAATGCTGCACCCTGTTGTGGGGTTCCCTCGTTCGTCTGGACTCGTTTTTATGTCCCCTTGAGGAGTCCTGTATGCTTCGGTTAGGAGAGATTGAGCAGCTGCTCCTTACTCTACCGCCATCTTAACTGGAAGTACCCCTGGAGTCCCATAATGCCCTTTTTGATGTAATGCATTGCAGAAGGTGAAATACAGGGATCTAGGCAACATAAGTTTTCCATTTGCCACCAGCCAAACTCCATTAGCTAAGTATACACCAGGGTGTTTCTTCCAATCCTTCACTTCCTTTAAGGAGTATGCATTTTTGAGATCAATTTCCTCCACCAAAGACCAGCTCAGGACTGAAGTTGGTCCATACCTCGCCTCAAATTTGGCTGTAACATCAGCTCGTCTATTCCCTGATTCCACTGGCCTTTGTATTTTGCTATGGGCTCTGCAATGAATAACCGAAACTTGGGTTGGTAATTGGAATGCTTCCAACAACTGATTTATTAAAGTGCCATACGCTATCTGTTTACCATTAGATGTTATGAAGCCTCCGTTTTTCCAGAGTTCACCGGAATGATGCACTACTCCAAAAGCATACCAGAAGTCAGTATAAATGTTAACTCTCTGATTTTCGGCTAATCTTAGAGAGTGAATCAATCCGACCAATTCTGCCCCCTGAGCACTCATAGTAGATGGTAGGGATGAGTACCAAAGAGTTTCAGAGGCTGTCACTACTGCTGCACTAGTAAACCTCTGATTGCCTACTAGGTAAGATGACCCATCTGTGAAGAGTGTCAACTCAGGATTTCCCATGGGACTATCATAAAGATCATCCCTTGTCTTATGCACGATGTTAAGTGCATCTTCACAGGTGTGTAGACTCTCTCCTTCCAGAGGTAGATCTGTAATCAGAGTTGAAGTATTTAAACTCTTGCCCCTGTGAAATGTGATGTTTTCATTAGCCAATAGGATTGCTTGGTATTGTGATAACCTTTGGGAAATGAAAGCTCGGAGTGTAGTGTTCCTTAGAGTAGATATCACTTGGTGTGGGGAAAATACTCTCAGCTCACCCCCTTATACCAAGGAAGATGCTTTCCTAATCATGATGGCTACAGCAGCAATAGCTCTCAAACAACTTGGCATTCCACAGATTACTGAATCTAGCTTTGAGCTATAATAGGCAACTGGTCTAAGGGTATTCCCAAATGATTGTGTGAGAATACTAGAGGCTATCCCTTTATCCCCATGAACATAAAGGAGGAAAGGTTTATTATGGTCATGGAATCCTAGGGCAGGCATTGATAGACTTAGTGCTTTGAGCTTTTCTATGGCATGTAAATGCTCTTTAGTTAGCTTCAGCCATTCTGGAACTTCCTTCCTGGTTAGCTCTATAAGAGGTTTAGCAATGAGAGCATAACCTGGAATCCAATTTCTACAGAAACTAGTTACTCCTATGATTGCCCTGAGCTGCCTCTTGGTTCTGCACAAGCTCAACCTCTGTATGTCTTGTGTTCTCTTCTGGGAAATCTTCCTGGAGCCCTTTTCCAAGATGAATCCCAAATACTCCACTTTTGATCTCACAAACTGAAGCTTGGAATTGGAAATTTTATGGCCCCTCTTGCCTAGCTCTTTAGTCAAGTGCACGCTGTCTCTATAACAGATTTCAGCAGATGGTGACATTAGCAGGGTGTCATCAATATAATGCACCATCTTACTGTCTTGGAAAGTGATCGACTCATGGTCTTTCTGCAAGATGTGGCAGAAGACTGAGGCCGAATCCGAAAAACCCTGGGGCAAGTGAGTCCATAGGATGGACTTGCCCTCCCACGTAAAGGCAAACAGTTGCTGGCTGTCTCTGTGCAGAGGAACAGAGAAATAGGCAGAGCTGAGGTCCAGAATGGTAAACCAAGCAGCTTCATGTGGTATAGCTGCTATGATTTGAGATGGACTAGGAACCACAGCATAGGTTTTCTGTACATGGTTATTAACAGCTCTAAGGTCTTTATACTAAATGCCATTGAGTCTTCTCATCAGGAGATAGTTTGGCTTTCTTCACAGGCGTGACAGGACTGTTGTACTGTGAGAAGCCATATCTTAAAATACCCTAATGCAATAAACTCTCTATGATGGGTTTCATTCCCTTGATTGCCTCTTTGCTTAGTTTAAATTGAGGAATTCGTGGTAGTAAACATTCCTTCACTTCTATTCTCACTGGCTCAGCAGACATAATTCTGCCCACCTCATTAGAATTTTTAGCCTTCTTAGCCCATACATAATCAGATATATCATCAGGAACCTGTTAGATGCTATCACTTTGTTGGTAAGTTGGTTCCTCACTACATGGGTCTAAAAACAAAATGGGATGATGTTTCAGAGATCTCTTAGGTAGGTGGAGATAGTGTCCATCCAGTTGGCATTGGATGGTGGCAGCTAATTTACACAAGAGATATTGCCCCACGAGGTTCAAAGGACATGATGGCATTAATAAAAAGATGTGCTCAAGAGTTAAAGTTCCCAATTTCACCATTTTGACTTTTAGCTTTGGGACTTGTTGAGCTATCCCAGAAGAACCTCTCACTCTCAAGCTACCCTGATATTTGTATCCTTCAGGAATCTCACTTAGAACAAAGGCCATCGCCCCAGTGTTGAGGAGGGAATCATAACAAATCCCCCTGATTTCCAAGCTAACAAGGGGTTCCCTGTTGCTACTGGACTTTACTGGGACTAATGGAAATAAAGATTCCTCAGTTTTATCTGTGCACTTGGTTTTGATCCAGTCCTGCATATGGTCTTGTGCAAGCACTCTTTCAAGTCACTGTGAGCTAAATCAGAACGTCCAGCAGCACAATCAGGCAAGTTTTGATTAAGAGATTCAATACAGAATGTTAGCTTAGAGAGCAGGCACTCTCTCTCCCTGAGAGCTGAAGAGTGAGTAACCATGGTTACTAGGCTGAGCTCTGCAGAACTTACAGAACTTTCAGGTTGGCTCTGACTAAGGGCTGAAGAAATGGAGGTTTGACTTGTTTCTCCATTCACTCTGTTGTCTTGTGAACTGCCAAACCCCAGATAAGGAGTTTTCCCCTTAGTTGTGTCAGGGAATGTATGATAGACAATATCTATTCCCTTCAACACCTCTGGTACGACTCCCAACTCAGAAGCTGTCTGGAGTTCACTATCTAGTCCTACAGTCTGTGTGGCTGAAGTCAATTGATTTTTGTCTCCAACCACTGAACAGACTTCAATGATGTTATTATTGAGCACACTAGTCACTGGAGATGACAGCTGTTCACTCTCCCTTCCCCAAGCTTCTGGTTTGAATTCATCAGCTAAGGGGTTGAGAAAGCTAGGTGTAGAATTTTTTGAGCAGCTACCAGAAACCAGCAACTCAGTGGGCTGCACTGGCAAAGTCAAGCCTCTGTCAACATTCCGTTTGGATTGCTCTCTAACCTCATTTTGGGTTTTTATGCCTAAAGCAAGGGAATGGATTTGGACACTGGGATTTGACTCCTTCAGGGTTAAAAATGATACTCCTTCCTGAATACAATGTAAATACCTGTCACTTTGTTCTTTATCCAAGCTAATTTGTTGTTTTACACTTGGAATAAAGAGAGGAGCTTGAGATTCTGATGACTCCAAATAAGATTGCAAAGCTTCTGGAGGCAAGCTGTTGCAGATTCTTGGATGGTCCCTATGCTTCTCATCCAAGCCTTTTGTGGTGGAATGAGAAGGCAGACCCCTTTTATAGTCATCCTCAATTGTCCCATAAATGTCTTTGTGCATTTGCATTATGTCCTCCCATTCTTGGTCTTCTGCCACAGAAATATCATTGTATTCTGTGCAGCTTGCTAAAGACATATGCTCTCCTGTGCCCAGTCTTTGAGAAAAATCTATCCCACTCAGATTATTTATACACACATCCATGTCATAGCCATTAGTACTTTTTGACTCGGAAGCTTCAGTTCATAAGGATTTCAGTATTTCATCCTGGGCCAAATATTTCTCCATTTGATCAAGGATGGAGACTGGCTGTACTTTTTGCATGCATGGTTGTAGCATTGACTATCATGCTTGGTGCCCTCAACCTTTCTTGCATTGTTGGACCATTTAGAGTTGTAATAAGTTCTTTTGGCATTCCTATTTCTCTGGCTGGAGTTGTTAGCCTAGCCAAAGTCTATTTGTTGCTTGAATCTACATGTTTGAACTATGTGACCTGACTTCCCACACAAATAACATCTTGGAGAATAGGTTTTGGGCTTGGAGACACTAGCAGGTTGCTTGGACTGACTATGCCCCCTGCTGGCCTGGAGGAAGAAGTTCTTAATCAATTTCTTTCTCCTTTCTAGCCTGCTTTAATTGTCTCTTGAGGTCAGCTATCACTGAGTCCTTATACGAATCAGACTGCCTGGCTGTCCTGGCTTCCTTTTGTTTGGAATTGTGTATATAAGATGCATGCTGCCTGACATCTTCAAGTGGCAATGACTCCCACTGAGGACAGTTCTGCCTAAAGTAGTTCTGGACTGGCAGTGAAGCATCCTTTACAAACTGCTTCCTGATATGGTCAATGGTTTCTGGGGCATGCACATTCCTGAGGCCTAAAATTGTTTCAGCTGCCTCAATTACCCTATCAAGGAAGCTGCTAGGGTGTTCTTCTTCTCCCTGCCTCAGTTTCTCAAATTTTTGCCACTAATTTGGTCTCTTGGCATGTAGCCACATTGCCTCGAGTAAATCTGTCCTGCATTGGACTAGGTACCTCATGTTAGCATGTGATGTTAACTCTAGGTCATGATGGACCATGTGCCATGCAGTGAGATTGGGGTTCAAGCAGGTCTCAGTTAAGAATTTTTCTTTTTCAGAGGGAGAGTAAAATTCCCCCAGAAGAAACTCCA
This sequence comes from Gracilinanus agilis, assembly GCF_016433145.1. Classification (NCBI taxonomy): domain Eukaryota; kingdom Metazoa; phylum Chordata; class Mammalia; order Didelphimorphia; family Didelphidae; genus Gracilinanus; species Gracilinanus agilis. Next base: position 274,097,587 of record NC_058132.1, read on the forward strand.
TGTCATTGAAACTGGGTAAAAGAGCATGAAGACACGCTTCATTTCTTTAATACTCTTGAAGGGAGAGAGGAAGAACTTGAGGAAATGTCTCCTCAGCACCTCAAGATCATTTGGGGTAAAGGCCTTGTAAGATTTAACATGGACAATACCCTCCCCAGGTTGTAGGATAGTTCTGTCTACAATAGGAAGTACAGATACTGTGGTCTCAGTGGTTGATTCAGTAGCCAGTGTCTGGGTGTTCTTAGTAGCTTGCAGTTTCTGGTCTAATTTGGTAGCCCCTAAATATTTGGTTTCTACAATCTCCAATTGGAGGATTGTATGTTTGACTAATTCTTTCCCTTCCCTGATCTGTTTGAGAACTTGGAAAAGAAGTTTCATGTTTTCGAGCATTTCTAGGGAGGCAGAGTCAGGTTTTGTTACAAAGGTAGAGCCAAAAAGCAGCCAAAGATGTGAAAGTACCCTCTTCAGGACAATTAGGGATTGCACAACAACAAAAATCAGAGCCATGGCTATTGGAATGAAACATATAAATTCTGCCAATGTTATAACACACCACTTGTAATAATCATAGATCTCTAGCATGTGGTGAATGAATCTAGGCACCTTGTGGAACCAAAAGTCAAGTGCTCCCTGCATGACAGACCAGAGCAGCACAGAGAAACTGGAAATTATAAATAGCACCCTAGCAAATCCCATGTTGAGTATCTTTGTAGGTAGTTGACCTAACTGTGCTCGTCAAACTGTAATAAGGGGCTAATCAGGCTGATCTTATGGGGAGCTGGTGGTACCAGTGAGTCATCTGGGCCAGGGAGCCTACAACTACAGTATTTGTTGATTTGAGACAGCCAGGGATGTGTGGGCCTGAGCTGAGATGTCCATTCTATCTCCCTGCTGTCTATAGGCTCCTTTAAGGTGAGGAGTGAGAAGCTCCTCCCTGCTGGAGAGAAAGCAGAACCAACAGGAAGTGAAGCTGTCTCACTTCCTGAATAAAAGGGATGCCTGTCCAATACTCCCTCTGAAGTCAGGTGGTTGCTGTTATCCCTGTCCAGCCCTTTAACCCTGGTTGATGTTATAAATGACTATGAAGCCCTCAGTATCAGGCTAAGGGTTTATTTAAACACAAAGGCAAAGCTGACGGAAGAGGGTTAGGATCTGGAGAAGCTGTTGCGAAGGGTGACTAGCCAGTGCTGGCAGAGGGCCTCAGAAGGTAAGATCAGGCTGAGGGAACTAGCCCCTCAGCCAGGGATAATTTCCACTGCCCTGCTGTAGAGTGGTCCACCAGCTAGACAAATGGGGTTGATGATTTGGTTTAGGGGTGTCCCTGGCTAGGCTAACCTAACTAATTCCTGCCCATGTTCCACAACCCACAAACCATACCTCCCGGAGTCCCAAGGGGAAGTCCAGGGGGTAGCTGGATGTCTGGGTAAGGTCAAGGAAATCAGAACCCCCAGGTTGGTTCTCCAGGGGTATTTATAGTCCCAGCTCCAACAGTCAGGTCTTGAGATTGGCATTTTCTGGGTTAAAGTTCCATTCCCCTAATTGCCAGGATTCCTATGGAGATTTTGCAAATGCAAGAGATCTTGCATAAATCCTGCATAACACCCCATATCTATGCATTCCAAGCTCTTTTTCAGAGTGTGTAGTTTTTGTTGTTATAGTTAAGAGTTGTGTTTATTTTTGAGACTAGCTTTACCTATCTCCCCAAGGTGAGAACTAAAATGATTGCTTGTAGGCCTGACACCATGACCAACTGGCACAATTAGCACCAATTTTGACATTCTATGCTTCTAACCTGGGTCAATTAATCCCACCTAAACAGGCTAATGCCCTCCTGATCCCAGAGGTCCAATATATTTTTTCTAGACTTACTATAATCACCCAAAAAACTGAACATATCAGCTCAGAAAACCTTAGCGCAAGCAATTTATCAGCCTCAGCAACCCTGATAGCAGAGAACTCAGTTGTTTGAAACCATAACTTGCAAAACTATTTTACTAAAAGGGAATACTTGCATTATATTTGCTTGTTCAAAATAAGCAGAAAAATTGTTACAAATTTTCCTTGCCTTCTCTCATAAATTAATGTCAAAACTTAACAGATGATTTGATGGTGAATCAGATCCTTTCACAACTTCATCTAATAGTTCTCATTTATTTTGAGTCCTAAATACATGGAATTATTTTCATAGTGGAAACAATAGGTCACATAACATTTTGCAATATGGTCTACCACACATTCATATTCATGGTATCATAAAGCTTCACAAGCTAGATGACCTTCATCTTTCACAGATTATGCTGAAATTAGTGTTGCTTACTAAACCCTGCAGTAATCACTAAATCATTAAACAGTGGAATCATAGAGTTGCAGAACTGGTGAATCTTTCATAGCCAATCTATCACTATCTCTATCTATGGCATGAATCTATATAACAGCCAAAACAAGTAACCATCAACTGCCACATATAACCCTGACCTTCACTGATGGGGGACTCACTATCCCTGAGGCAGTCCATTCTATTTTGGGGCAGTTCTAATTGTCAGGATGTTTTTCCTTGTGCTAAGCAAAAATCTTCCTCCTTTGCTCCTAATTGTGTCCTCTAGGGATCAGTATGTCAGTAACTTCTAAAGTGTTATCAGAACAGAACATTCAACACCACAGATGTAGTCTGACCCAGGAAGACCATAATATAATCATCACCTCTCTCAATCTGGACACAAGCAATTCTGTCTTTTTGTCTAAGAGCATGCATGTATGATGATAACCAAATAGTGACTGACATTAAGCCTGAATATCACTAAAACCTCAAAGTAATTTTACCTATGCTATTGTCTAAATATATGCCCCACCATCTCTACTTGCACAGACTACTTGTTTATCCTGAACAAAAGACTCCACAATCATTCCTGCTAAATTTTAATTCACTAAAGCTTTCCTGACATTCTAGCCTATAAAATTCTTTTAGAATATCATTTCTACCACATAATATATTAACTATATCTACTTCATGTCACTCAAGAATATGGGAAAAATCCATGTCTCTGTAAAAGTAACTGAAAAAATACTAGAAACTTCTCTTCTGTCTGATACCAATCTTTCAATGATCATGCAATTGGTTGCGGATAAATATAAATATAAAATTCACTTAATTGTGCTACCACCAAATTCATTTTCAATTCAAATCCAGAAAAAAGAGGTGTTTCTGATATAAGCAGTTGCCATGGGCACTGGGAAAATATCATTAGACATAGTGCCACTTATTTTATCCATATGGGAATTCCCTTCACTGATACAGATCAAAATCTATCTATAATTTAGTTTTAGAGAGTAGACTTTGAAGACAGAAAGACAAAATGAAACAGCATATACACTTAAAGAGGTCATGTTCTTTTGGGAGGCCTGAAATGTAAAAAGATAAATGCAAACAATGCAATTTGAGGTAGAAGGAAGTACATATATCAAGTTATGTCAAATTATGTTTCACAGAGAAGATGAAAATGAACCTAGACTTCCAGGTTAAGATGACTGCAGAGTAGAAGCAAGGCTTTTCCTACCCTCTTCACCAATGGATATAAAGTGCCTCAAAAAGACAAAACCAAAATCAGATAAGCTAAGGTGCTCCACTGTAGGGCACAGCATGGAAGGTAGGCAAAATTTGGGCATTTCCATGCTAAAAGGGGGAAAATTACTCCCACCAAAGGGTGAGCTCATCACCCCTCCCCCAGTCCACCTAAGGTGCCAGAGTCTGAGAGAGCTCAGGGCAACCTCTAGGTTCTTGAGGGGCTGGCTGAGGATGCCACAGACTTACCCATAAGAGCAGTGAGACTTGGGACCCAAGGAGGCTGAGGTAACATGGAGATAGGGCATGGAGATTGGGCAGAGAGGGGCAACTCACAGCAGACACTGCAGAGATCCAAAAAATATCATCAGGGCAAAAACTTCTCTGGGAGGTTAATACAAAGACTTGCATACCCTTCACACTCAGACCTCTGTGGGGCAATCTCTAGGTTCTCAGTGGCTGGAGAAGGACACCACAGACTTACTCCTAAGAGCAGTTAGACTTGGGACCCCAGGAGTCTGAGGAACACTGAGCTTGGCAGCAGAGACACCACAGGGCTGCACACAGCAGACAGTGCTGAAGACTAAAAAAAATAGCCTAAGGGCAAAAATCTCTCCGGAACTCAATACAAAAATCACACACCTTCCTCACTCAGACTTCTAAACAGGAAGAAATAAAGCAATGGACAACAAAATCCAAGAACTGCAATCTACAACCAAAAACAAAACAAAACAAAACAAGAAGAAAACCTTAAACCTCAATCAATTTTATAGAGAAAAACTCCAGACTAAAGAGGAGACAGCAGAAGATGACAAACAAGTAAACACATAAAAATCTTCCCCCCAAAATGGAAATCAGTCACAAGCTCTTAAGGATCTCAAATTTGAGATTATGAGAAAGATAGAAGAAACTTGGCAAGAAAAGTGGGAAATAGTTCAAAAAGAAAATAACAGTTTAAAAGACAGAATCTCCCACTCTAATAAATCAAATGAAATGATAAGCAAATTGAAGACCAGAAATAATCTGCTGGAAGCCATGAAAATCAGGATAGAACAAACTGAAAAAAAATAGCTGAAAACCAGTCTTTAAAGACCAGAATTGGGCAAGTACAAGCTAATGATCACACAAGACAAGAATTAATGAAGCAAAATCAAAAGAATAACAAAATAGAAAGAAACAAGAAATATTTCACTGAGAAAATGACTGATCTGGAAAACCAATCTTGAAGAGATCTAGAAGAGAAGTGGTTCAAGATGATATGCAAAAAAAGCAAAAAGGAAGGGGGAATAGAAAATGGCACCAAAAGAAACTTGAAGGAATAAGAAAATTAGTAAAATTTATAACACAGAAATAGGCACGTGGGAGGGGGAGGTAAAGAATATTATTGTAAGAAGGAGAAGAAGAGAGTGCTAATAGGTAATACTAAAACATTACTTTAAGTAGAATAAATTCTGAGAGGAAAGAGCATCTAGATCCATTGGGGTATCTAATTCTATCTTAATTGACTAGATTAACAGAAGAAGAAATAGAATACTTAAATAATCCCATATCAGAAAAAAATTGAACAAAACATCACAGAACTCCCTAAGAAAAAATTACCAGGCCCAGATGGATTCACAAATTAATTATATCAAACATTTAAAGAACTAATCCAAATACTACACAAACTATTAGGCAAAATAAGCAAAGAATCAGTTCCAAGGAATTCCTTTTATGACATAAATATGGTACTGATTCCAAAGTCAGGCAGACCAAAAACAGAAAAAGAAAAGTATAGACCAATCTCCTTAATGAACATAGATGAAAAAATCTTAAATAGAATACTAGCAAAAAGAATCTAGCAAGTGATCATGAGGTTTATTCATTATGATCAAGTGGGATTTATACCAGGAATGAAAAGATGGTTCAATATTAAGAAAACGATCCATATAATTGACCATATAAACAAGCTAACAAACAAAAATCACATGATTATTTCAATAGATACATAAAAAGCCTTTGACAAAATACAATATCATTCCTAAACAGAAAGTACAGGAATAGAAGGCCCTTTCCTAAAAATAATAAACAGTATATATTTAAAACAATCAACAAGCATCATCTGCAACTGGGATTAATTAGAAGCCTCCCAAGTGAGACCAGGAGTGAAACAAGGATGCCCATTATCACCTATATTATTTAACATGGCACTAGAAATACTAGCAGTAGCAATTAGAAAAGAAAAAGAAATTGAATGTATTATAAATGGCAGTGAGGAGATTAAGCTATCACTCTTTACAGATGATATGATGGTCTACTTAAAGAATCTTAGAGAATCAACTAAGCTAGTGGAAATAATCAACAACTTTAGCAAAGTGGCAGGATACAAAGTAATGCCATATAAATCATTAGCATTTCTATATATTTCCAACACATCCCAGCAGCAAAAGTTAGAAAGATAAATTCCATTTAAAATCACCCTAGACAATATAAAATACTTAGGAACCTATTTGCTAAGATAAATACAAGAATTACATAAACACAACTAGAAAACGCTTTCCACACAATTAAAACTAGATGTAAACAATTGGAAAAACCTTAATTGCTCATGGGTAAAATGAGATAATATAATAAAACTGACCATCCTACCTAAATTAATTTACTTATTCAGTGTCATACCTATCAAACTAGCAAGAAACTTTTTTACCGAATTAGAAAAAAATAACTATAGAAAAGTTCATTTGGAAGAACAAAAGATCAAGAATATCAAGGGAAATAATGAAAAGAAACATGAAGGAAGTTGACCTAGCAATATGAGATATTAAACTATACTATAAAGCAGCAGTAATCAAAACAATATAGTACTGGCTAAGAGACAGAAGGAAGGATCAGTGGAATAGACTTGGGGCAAATGACTTCAGTAAGACAGTGTATGATAAACCGAAAGGTCCTAGCTTTTGGAACAAAACCCCACTATTAAACAAAATCTGCTGGGAAAATTCAAAAACAGTATGGGACACATTACGTTTAGATCAACATCTCAAACCCTACACTAAAATAAATTCAGAATGGGTGAATGACTTGAATATAAAGAAAGAAACTATAAGTAAATTAGGTGAACACAGAATAGCATACCTGTTAGATCTTTGGGAAAGGAAAGATTTCAAGACCAAGCAAAAGTTAGAAAAACTTATGAAATGTAAAATAAACAATTTTGATTACATTAAATTAAAAAGGGTTTCTACAAACAAAATCAATGCAACCAAAAGTAGAAGGGAAGCAACAAATTGGGAAAAATCTTTATAACAAAAACTTCTGACAGAGGTCTAATTATTCAAATATATAAGGAGCAAAACAAATGTACCAAAAATCAAGCCATTCCCCAATTGATAAATGGGCAAGGGACATGAATAGGCAATTTTCAGATAAAGAAATCAAAACTATCAATAAGCACATGAAAAAGTGTTCTAAATATAATATAGAGAAATGCAAATCAAAACAACACCTGGGTACCACTTTAGACCTATCAAATTGGTTAAGATGACAGTAAAGGGAAATAATAAATGTTGGAGTGGATATGGCAAAATTGGGACATTAATACATTGTTGGTGGATTTGTGAATTGATTCAGCCATTCTGGATGGCAATTTGGAACTATGCCCAAAGGGCTTTAAAAGCCCTTTGATCCAGCCATATCACTGCTGGATTTACACCCCAAGGAATTAATTAGGAAAAAGACTTGTACAGAAATATTTATAGCCGCACTTTTTGTGGTAGCAAAAAATTGTAAAATGAGGGGATACCCTTCATTTGGGGAATTGCTAAACAAATTGTGTTATATGTTGGTGATGGAATACTATTTTGCTAAAAGGAATAATGAACTGAAGCAATTCCATGTGAACTGAAATGTCTTCCAGGAATTGATGCAGAGTAAAAGGAGCAGAACCAGGAGAACCTTTTACACAGAGACCAATACACTGTGGCACAATTTAATGTAATGGACTTCTTTACTAGCAGCGATGCAATTATCCAAGACATTTCTCAGGTACCTGTAAGAAAGAACACTATTCACATCCAGAGTTAGACCTGTGGGAGCAGAAACACAGAAGAAAAACAACTGCTTGATCACATGGGTAGATGGGGATATGATTGGGAATGTAGACTCTAAATTATCACAGTAGTACAAATATCGATAATGTGGAAATAGGTCTTGATCAATGACACATGTAAAACTCAGTGGAATTGCTTGTTGGCTATAGGAGGGGGTTGGAAGGAGAGGAGGGAAAAAACATGAATCATGTGATCTTTGAAAATTTTTCTTAATCAATAACATAAAAAGAACATGAACATACTTTTTGGAATATCGTAAGGATTCTTAGAGAGAGGAGAGTGGACAATAACTTCCTGGCAAGAAGTACAAACTGAGAAATGACACAGTTATCAGAGACAAAATGTACTAATTAAAGAGTCTGTGAGATTAACATGATATACTCTGTTGAAAGGTAAGTGAGACTCAGATTTTGAATGACTTGATTTACCAAAATGTGTCACTTTACTTCATGGTAGAGGAAATAATGAGCCCTAGAAATCTTTGCAGTAGGTTAGTAAAATAGTCAGACCATCAATCTAGAAAAATTATTTTGACTTCTATGTAGTAGATTGGAAAGGAGACTATTTTAAAATATGGCTATTTAAAGTGATTATATTATAGTAGGGCAGGTGAGAGCAAATTTCTGAATGAAAGGTGTGGTTGCATGAGTAAATAAAAAAGGATGGATCCAGAATTATTGTAAAAGGAGAATTGACTTGGCAAGTGATTGCTTCTGATGGTGAAGGCAAAGTTTAGGTTATAAATCAACAGGATGTTGCAGCATAAATAAGGAAATTTGAAGGAAAGGCATTAGGGTAAAGGCCCTTTAAGATTTCTCTTCATCTAACCACAAAAGGATATTATGAGATAACTTCTAAGTGCCTTACTGTTATCTTTATTAATTATGTCCACACTATTCTTCAGCTCTCCTAATCTAGTAACACTGTAAAAAAGTATAATAAGCTTGGTGGAGGAAGAGATTTAATTAAATCTTTCCTAGTTCTTAGTGATTATTTTCCTTCAGTAGCCAGAATCTCACCTAGAAGTAATGTCAGGCATAGTGCCTCATAGTCTTAAGATTCTATTTCCTTACTTTATGAAAGTCAAGGCATTTATCTATCTCTAAAAACTAAGAACCTTAACTCTTCTCTAGGATTCATCCAAAATCACCTATAGAGATGCAATAATCATATTCAAAAAATTTCTGAGTATTATGGAATCTAATCCATTTATATCAAGTGACTTTAATTCACTAAGAGCAATTATATGCTCCATTATCACGTGCCCAGATATCTTGATTTTTTATTTCAATTTAATTTTTATTACAGTCTTCTCATTCTGAAAAATCTTTCTGGAACTAAGATAGCAAAAGATAAATAGGTAATTTTTCTTTCTTTTTTGTTTTCCTTTGTTGTCTCATCTATTTTAAGCAAGTATACTATCCATTACCTAAAATTTGTTTTGAATATGAAATTATGAACAAATTGTTTTATTAATGAATATAAGGAGTTAAACTTTTTTTGCTCTTTAGCATTTATTATTAAGATCAGTTCCTACTTAGTCTTTAGATTTTCTGGGAAATAGGACATTGAATATTTTTGTGTTCAATTCTCAGTTCCTACCCTTTCATCCACCTATTAACAGCAACAACAAAAATAGCAGCAGCAGCAGTAGCAGCTAGCTTTTATATAAAACTTTTTTTGCAAAAGTTTTGCAAATAAATAAATATTTACCAAACACCTAGTATGTGCTGAGCACTATGCTACAAAGAAAGGCAAAAGATAGCAAATGCCATCACAGAGGCCCCATAAAAATTGGGGAAACAAAATGTAAACCACTATGCACAAACAAGTTGTATACAGATAAGTGGAAAATAATAGAAAAAAGCATGATAATTAAGTGGGAATAGGAAAGGATTCTTGTAGAAGATGGGGTTTGACTGTGATTTGAAGAAATATAGGTGATGGAAATGAAGAAAGAAAGCATTCCATGCAAGGAGGAGAGGCACAGAAAATTACTAGAGTTGAGGACTATAATGCCTTGTTTGGGGAATGATAAGAAACCCACTGTCAATAGATCTGTGTATATAAGTGGAGCAAAAGGTATTAGATGACTGGAAATGTATGTGTACATGAGGGGAAGAGGGAAAATTATTAAGAACTTTGAACTCCAAACAGAGGAAGGCACTTTACAAATACTATTTTATTTCATCTTCACAACCCTAGGAGAAAAAGTGCTATTGCTTTTTTTTCATTTTATAACAAAGATGCTGAAGTTAAATGATTTGCTTGGGATCATACAACTACTATGTATTTCAAATTGAATATGAACTCGAGTCTTCTATATTTTATTTAAAGATCTTAATTCTTTAATATTCTTTGTATTTAGCCATTTTAGCTTTAATAGATATATCTTCCTGTTCCCTCTTCGACTGTGTAAATATTAAAAATGATAAAGGCTGTGATAATAATATAAATTAGTATTTTAATTAAAGCCATGTTGATAGATAAAATCATTAGACCACGCGCTTGTAAGCATTCAAAACTGCCGCCGCCTCCATTACTGCCTCCTAGCCAAGCTCCTACTCGCCAAAGAGACCACTCCCTCCTAACCCACGAGATTTAAGCTCTCCCCTGCGTCAAGACGTTGGAAAAGGAAATCAGTTGGATCATGTTGGATCACGGGAAATGTAGTTTTATACATTTCCCAAATTTCACTTTTTACAACTGTGTTTGCAGAATGTGATTCTCAAAATCTCCCTTTACTCTTCAGCCAAATTTCTCTTTTTAATTTTCAGAACATGGGATTCCTACCTTATCATTGAATTGTTTAATTTTTTATTACTCTTACTTAGTGAGCTCTACTGTCATTGCCACTGTTTCCCATATTTCTTGTAATTCTTCTTCATCAATTAGTTCTCCATTATTGATGATAATGAAGTCCAAAATAGTGAAATCTCATGTCTCCTCTAACCTATTCTTCAAAGCTCCCTAAATGAGGAATCTCATAGCACTCTTCAATAACAAGATGTAGATATTTATTCATCAACTGTTCTCCAGCAAGTATATATTAAGTGACCACTATATGCAAGGCACTGCAATAAATGCTGGTAACACAGGCATAAAAAACACCATTCTCTATATGCAAAGAATTTAAATTCAGTTGAACCTAATTAATGTACAATTCTTTTTATAGATAAAACTTCCCTGAATCTGGGAAGCTCCTTTGGGTATGTAAATATGTAAACATTAAAAGGTGGAGATTTAAGACAAAACAAGGTGGATTGCTATAAGAACTGCCATAATTCTCCAGTATACTTTGATAATTCATAAAAGTCTAAAACAAAAATGATATATTTTTCCACTTTGGCCACCTGGCAAAAGCATCTTCAGAGTGTCTTTTTTTTAACCCTTGTACTTCGGTGTATTGTCTCATAGGTGGAAGATTGGTAAGGGTGGGCAATGGGGATCAAGTGACTTGCCCAGGGTCACACAGCTGGGAAGTGGCTGAAGCCGGGTTTGAACCTAGGATCTCCCGTCTCTAGGCCTGACTCTCACTCCACTGAGCTACCCAGCTGCCCCAGAGTGTCTTTTTTGAATTCTCTAAAGTCATATATTACCTGAAAAAAAAACATATTATAGTAGTCACTTTTAGAGTAGATTGATTTTCCTAGTTATGAATTTTTATATTTCTGAATTCATTTTGATCTAAATGATAATAAACAAAATCTTATTTCTAGCACCTGTAAAACTCATCTACATTGAAATCTGTTTACAAATTTCTAACTCAGCTTCTCAGAAAACTAAACTCCCCATCTTTGTTTTTTAATGCTAACTTTACTACTAAATAAGCACTTTAGTCAAAACAAAGATTTCCACAGTAGCATTTTATATATAATCCCTTGAACAACTTAAATTCTATAATAACTCCATTTATTCTTAAACTTGTTTTGATCATAGCATAATTGACCTATCAAGACTATCACATTAAGAAAATGAAATTTTGCCTTCATGCCCTCACTAATCACACTGTCAATAAGATGCATATTCACTTCAAAAGAGTAGTTCCTTTAGAACTATACTTGTCATTTTTAGCTATGCCTAGTATTATTCCATGGCTGTCTATTTTCCCTTATTCTACCTCCCATTTCTCTTCATATGAATAGTGGAATCAGACTTTCCTTGGGAAATAGTCATTTTATCACTATAACAAGTCCAGGGACTCCCTTATTAGATGTAATAAGCATCTTTAATTTGTACCAGAATACTGCCCCTGGGACTTTTATACACACTCTCTTAAAAACCTCTCCAACATTAGCTAGAAAGGAAGATTGCTCTCTTTTAGTTATGTGCATACCAGCAGTATTTCTAAAACCTAAAAATTGACTTTTATTAAATAACACTGTGAAACAAAGTAACAGAATTTTCAAGTTTTGAAAATTCTACTCGCAGCCAATTTGCTTTATTTTTATGGAAAGTCATCTGGATGTAATAATATTTGGGACTCTCCAGTTGTGGTTTTGATTTCTATTCCAGAACAAATTAACTAATGGAGTGTTCTTATCTTTTATTTCAACTACTAATTTTTCCAAACTTGCAAATTATTTGATTTATTTCTTTCTAGTTTCTGCTGACAGGTGAAGATTATATGAGAAACAAATCAAATTAAAAATATCTTTCAATTATTTGTGTGTAAGAGGGAGACTGTATACATTTGTGTTGTATTAAGTTTTAAAATACTACATTGAAATTTTTTCAGAGTGCCGGGGAAATGAACCAAAACCTTAATAAAATTATTTCTATTTTAGGTTTTAGCATAGTCATCAGGAATTTGATGAATCAACAACCCATTATTAAGCTCCTACTATGTTCTAAGTAATATACTAAAAGCAGGAGACACAAGAAAGGAACATTGGCCTTTATTATTAAGGTGCTCAAAATCTGATGGAGAAAACATGAAAATAGGTATGTACAAATGTTGTATACAGAATAAACTGGAAATATTCTTAGAGATAAACTAATAAAGTAAAAAAATAGTCTTATTGAGGAAGTGGGATTTTAACTGGGACTTGAAAGCTAGGAGGAAGAGTCAATGAAAGAAAGACAGAGATGGATATAGAGACAGAGAGGCAGAGAAATAGAATTACTGATATAGCAGATGAACAGTGACAACAAACAGCAGATGGAATATCTTGTGATAGGAAAAGCAAGGAGGTCAATAGCAATGGGACATAAAGTAGTATGGAGGAGAATAAGGAACACAAATTTTGGAAATGTCATGAAGCAGAATATGCATTGGAGGAAGTTTATTTGCAAAATGCTTCTCCATGTTATGTCTTCACGTACATCTTATAAGCCTATGGCCAAAGCAGCAAAAAAAACTCTCTTCACCTCATCAAGATGCCTGTCTTTGGTTCAGACTTTTACTAAAACATCCCTAAAAGAAGATATTTAATCATCTGGGGCAAAGGAGAAATGTTGGGGAGCTGATCCTAGTATACAGATATTGTTGCTACCATTAATAATAGCAACTTACTCACAAAGGAGCTAGATTTTCCCAGGAATATATCTATTAAGGGATCAAACTCAATAACCAGGTTGCTCTGCCATTTCAAGAACATTCTCAATTTTGATGATGATTTAGATGGTGGACAAATCTATTTCAGTGTTTTCCTTTTGGAAAGCTGAATCTATTCCCCAACTTGAAGATGACCTTGGTAATCTCTTTTTTGGCAGCAAGTTTTCATCCCAGTGGTATTAGTTTATTTGGGAAAGTGAACTGCCATCACAAGACAAACTTTAATCCAAGAGTGATAAACTTTGTATTTCTAGTGTGCATATTATGGTGCTCAACTTTAGAGATTATGTGGTCCTTTTGGAAGTCTTTCTTCTCCTCATAAGTAAAAAAGAAGTTGTGATTTTACTTTTACATTTATACTTGTGAGAAGGATTTTATCTTCCAGGAGATAATTGGTTTTTTGAAGAAGTTTCTTTTCAGTGACTCTGGGGAAGACCCAGACTTCATAAATTCCACAGCATTGCCATCTTGATCCAAAAGAGTTTTATCCTTGAAAAGGACAGATTAAGAGTCTGAATCCATATTTCAGCTACCCTTTGGAAGAGGTTTTTCAAAGGGTCATTTTAGGACTCACACAAGAACATCAGTTTTTGGACTTATTCCTTGGATCTCAACTCACAGGCTTCAGAGTAGAAAGGCCTCATAGATGATCACATTTTCAAATTCTTTATTTGACATATGAGAAATCTGGGGTAAAGAGAGAACAGGGAATGACCACTGTATGTTACAAAGAATTACATATAATCTTAAAAGATGCCAATTCCTCACCTTTATGATCATTCAAATAAAAATTCAGCTACAGAATTGAGTCAAATTTGTAAGAATACAAATCATTGTACAACTAATAAATGGTCAAAGAATATGAACAGGCAATTCTCAGATGAAGAAATCAAAGCTGTCTATAGTCATATGAAAATGATCAAATCTCTATTGATTAGGGAATTGCAAATTAAAACAATTCTGAAGTAACACCTCACATCTATCAGATTGGTTAATATGACAGAAAAGAAAATGAAATTGAGACACTAATATTCTATTGGTAGATTTTTAAAGAGTTCCAAACACTCTAGAGAGCAATTTGGAACAATGCCCAAATGTATATGATTGTGAATACCCTTTAACACAGCAATACTATTACTAACTCTGAATTCACAAGAAATCAAAGAAAGGGGAAAAGAATCCATCTGTGCAAAATATTTTTAGTGGCTCTTTTATGGTGACAAAGAATTGGAAATTGATGGGAAGCTCATCAGTTGGATAAGAGCTGAACACATTGTGGAATATAATTGCAATGGGATACTATTGTGACAAAAGAAATGATCAACAAAAGGAGAAAAGAAAAAACCTGGAAAGATGTATATGAATTGGTGCAAAGTGAAGAGAGAAAAACCATGAGAACATTGTACATGGTAACAGCAATATTGTACAATGATCAGCTGTGAATGAATTAACTATTATTAATAACACAATGATCCAAAGCAACTCCAAAGGACTCGTGATAAAAAATGCTATCCACTTCCAGAGAAAGAACTGATGGACTGAATACAGATCAAAGAATATCCTTTTCACTTTATTTTCTTAAGGAGTGTTTTTTCCTTGTATGTATGATATGTATCTTTCACAACATCACAGATATGGAAATAGGTATTGTATGGTAGCACATATATAGCCTCTAGAATTATTTATTGTCTTAAAAAGGATGAAAGAGAAAGAGGAATGGAGGAAAATAATTTGCATTGCATAATGTCAGAAAACAAATGTTGAAAACTCTTTCTATATGTAATTATGAGAAATTGGGAAATTAAGAACAATACAATAAAATATTACTGAGGAAAAAATAAAAATTAAAGTTAATTAGCACTTCATATTGCCCATAAGACATCAAGCTGTCCAGACCATTGTTTGAATTAATGAAAGACTCGAGTAATGTTCAGTGAAAAATGTAGAGGGGGCTGCTTAGATGACCAAGGAGAAGAAGGTAGGTAAAAGTGAAACAAGAAACTATCTAGTGATTGATGCAGAAAAACAATCTTTTAATTTATTCAATCTCTCAGAGAGTATCAGAAAAAGGAACTGAGAACATTACCTCTTTGATTACTTGAAAATTGTTGTCATTTCACTTTTAAGTATTTTTTGCATACTGAATATTCCCAGTGCTTTCATTAATACTGACATACCATGATAATTAGTCTTCTTACAATGCTAGTTTCCCGTGATTAGGCCAGCTTTAGATATTCTTTGTCCTTGTTAAATTATGACTCCCAGAATGGAACATAATTCTTAAGTTATGAACTAATATATATATAGGAAGACTTTCACCTCTTTCATTTTCGGTATTATATTTTACTGTTAAATAGTATATAATCTAAAATAACATCAGAGCTACTATGATAGTATGAACTGCAATCTAGTAAAAATATCTTTATAACTTTTTTATATGTCCTGTTGACCTACATGACTATGTAAGCATATATTTGTCACTATTTGATTTCCCATTTTCAAACTTTATCCCTCTATTTAGCTAGTAATGTGAACAAAGTGATTTGTTCTTTAATGTTTTGAAGTGCTAATTCATTGCTATGAAATATGTACTAACTTTTGGTAACCTCTCAATTTTTCTAAAGAGTGGTAATGTTGAGCCACTTTATATCTCCTGCAGTAAGATCATATGGAATTGCTCCAATGAAAAATAATCCATTATTAGTCCATTATTTCTTCTCTAAAACCTCTCTTTCCTAACCACTATCTCTGACTTTTAAGATTCATTCTGAGGATGACCTGATGATCAAAAGATGTGGTGAATCTGCATAACTGAATTTTAAAAGTTCATAATTCAGAAGTTTCTGCTGGAATGAATGGTTTACTATATCAAGTCTCTAATTGTTTTTTTAACTTCATTGAGATTTTCTTCTCCATAGTTACATCTCTGTCTAACTGTATAATCAATTAAACCTTCACTTCATTTTTTGATTTATTATCCTTAGTTCCTTTCATAAACAGAAGCTTCAGGTACTCCATTTGGGAAATGACTAGCCTTTTGCCTAATATATACATATCATAGGCAAAAGGCTAGTCATTTACATATATATGTTTATATATATATATGATATACATTTGATAAATATTTCCTAGTTCAGTTAAACCAGATGGTAAATACAATATTGCATCAGAATTTTGAAGAATTAAAAAAATATAAAAAAGGAAACTGCTTTAGTCAATTGGTTAATATAAAAACAGTCTATATTCTTCCTGCAGTTTGTCCCATATGATACTGCAACCAGATGACCTCGCTTAAGCAAAAGAAATTATATTGACTCTGAGCAGGATTTCCAAGACTGTATCTAGTATATCTGTATGAACCTGTGGACCTTCCTGATTCTCATCAATTCACAAAATGAGATAAACCTCTTTGTTGCTCAAATAGACTGTCTTTGGAATTATTTGAGTAGGATTTACCTTCAAAACTGCTTCAACAGTTGAGTTACTAGTCAATCTCTTTAATGATTTGTAGGGCATTTTACTGAATGGAAATTGGTTACTGTTCACTCTTACAAATGCTGATGATTCAAAGTTACCTAATTCCCTAGGAGTTGTAGATCTCTGCTTGAGAAATAAAAAACAAAAATTCTAGGTTAGACATCCTCATTGTCTTCCTGGACTATATATATTAAGGCAATCACCTTCCTTGTCCTGGAGTAAACAAAGGAGTGTTTTTTAATCATGTGTTCATCATTTTATTTTCTAAAAATATTTTGATAATATTATTTCATTTAACAACTCCACCAATAATCTATAAAATAATTAGGTGATAGCTGTATTTTGTTGTTATGCCAATTTTTCATATACTTGAAAATAAATTAAAAGAAAAATACAAGGCTTCGAAAATTGTTTATTTTGTTAGTATGCAAACCTTAGTTTCTAATACCCATAAAGAATAAAATACTCCACACATTTACCCTTCTTTCTCTTTGGTGAATGGTGTACCTCAATTTGGAATTCAAAGGCATGTTACTGAAAAAAAGATAAGGATTCAAAATCAAAACCAGACTTAAAACTCAGTATAGAATGATAATAGCATGATGAATCCAAGGAAATATCAGATGCCTGTGAAAAACTGATAAAATAGAGAGTGTTAAGAGAAAAAGGAAGATAAGGGGAAAAGTATTACCGTATGTTTTGCACATTTTAACCTATAACTAACATGAATGAATGAGATAAAACAAATAGTAGAACTAAAAAGGATCAGATAATTTTGTAAGTGACAGTATTAGAGGAAGGAGCCTCAAAGGATCTTGTAAAATCAACATTCTTAAAGATAGCATCATTTACATAGGATAAAAAGTTTAGAAAAAAATATAGTAGAAAGGGCACACTAAACACAAATATGGAGGAAGTGAAATCCACCCTCTACCCCAGATAATAGCATTGAAATCCATAGACTTCTTCCTGTCCCTAGCCATTCTCCTGAATGATTCATTTAGGTCTGTGCATACTGGGCCTAAATAGGAGTGAAGAGAAACTGTATTGGGAAAAAGAACAAGTTGTGGGGAGGGGAGGGTGTAGTTCAGACTAAAAGGATATGCCTCTTTTGTCTCATGTCCATTCACAGTGAATGAGGTGGAGATTTAATCCTTATCAAGTTCTAGACTTTGCTATTAAAGTATTTTTACACTTAGGAGTTTGCATTTCTTTATTGTTTTATTATTTAATCCCTTGCATACTAGTTATCAGAAAGCTATATAACTGGACCATCTGTTATACTTTTTTGATGAAATATCTATAATTTTGTATTCTGTATGGAATTAAGATTGTTAGAAGCATACTTTCACACCTATATGAAACACTAATGAAAATAATCTATGCAATCATTGAGGAATTCCTTGAAGAGAGTTTTATAAGGGAACAGTCAAATTTCTGCCTTCAATATCCAACAGCTGATCACATTTTTTCAATCAACCAATTGACAGAGAAAGTGACAAGAGTGCAAGATCCCTCTGGGCTTATTGTTTGTAAGCTATGTTTGTAAAAAAACATTTGATTTGGCAGAACAAAATACCCCCTTACAGGCTTTTTTGTTCAATAACCATATGAAAATTAATATCGAACAAGATATAAAACAAGTAAGTATTCACTCACTGGATGTGTTTGCCCTTGTCATGGAGTAGATCCAGTACAGAGATTTTATAATAATATGGTCTAGAGATTTGCCAGAAATAAAATTCAACCTTATTGACCTATTGTTTAATGACAACATCATTCCCCTTCTTGAAAATAAGGATGGCATTTTATTGCCTCCAATCCTACATTGCCCATTCTTGTTCTCACATTTTAGAGGTCATTGGCAATACCTCAGCTTTCACATCTGCCAATTCTTTCAGTACTCTGAGATGCAGTTTTGGACTAGGCATGGAGCTATAACAGCAATAAGAAACATTTATATAGTGCCTACTATGTGTTAGGCACTATATTAGGTGCTGGAAATACAAAAAGAGGCAAAAAACTCTCTACCCTCAAGGAGCTCATAATCTATTTTATTATTGCTAGTGTAAACTATGGCACAAGCTTTTAATGACAAGCTCATGTAGAGTAGGCACAAGCTTAGGAATTTTTCTCTAAAGTTGTTTTTGCTACATTTGGGAATATTTTCCTGACCAACACTTTCCATGAAAATATAAAAATTTGGCTCATTTTGTCCCTATAAATTGAATTTCCATCTAAGATTATTTAGTTAACATGTAAACAAAACATATGTATCTATATACACACATACTCACATATATACATATACATATATATATATAAAACAAGGCATATGCATTTTGTAAATATTAACCCTACATATGGCCTCTCTGTCTCTGTCTCTCTGACCCTGTCTCTCCCAGTGTGATGTACACTCTATCAAAGGCCAATCCCAAAAGGCAATGTAAATGTATGATTTAAAATTAGATGTTTAACTCCAAACCTGGGAACTTTGGCATGTTATATAAATGACAAATAGACACAAAAGAGAGTAGGAATTTCCTTCTTGGGCATGTTCATTCTATTTTTCAGGATAAGTTCCAGTATAGCTGGTTTTCTCTTCTCATCTTTTTCCTGTATTATTTAAAGAATACATTTGTCAATAGATCAGGTATTGGGGTTTATATAGCAGGGCTTTTCTAAAACTCAAAACAGCCTTGAGAAATCTGTTACATAATTAGGCCTAGAGCAAACTTAATGGTGCCTTTGAGGAACCACTTGGACAAAACTACTTCACACCAATACTTCATGGATCCTTAGGCCCAGTCTAGTGCAGTTTTAAATTCAGAGTATATGCTTTCTTCTTGCTACTATTAGCAAAAATTAAGTGTAACAGTGTGCCCATTTCCCACAATCCCTATTCACACTGAATTTTATCATTTTAATTGCCTTTGACAATTTAATGAATATAGAGTGATAGCAGATTGCTTTAATTTGCATTTCTCTGGCTATTAATGTTTGAACACTATTTCATGTGACTATATTTTTCTTCTTTTGAGAGTTGTTTGAGGAGCTCAATTTAAGGGAACTTAGATGTAGAGTGGGGAAAAGTCTTAGAAACTATCAAGTTTAATTCCTTCATTTTTAGATTAGGAAACATGGGATCACAGAGATAATGTGCCATAAGTCAAGATACCATGTAGTAAAGGCAAGGGGCAGAATTTGAACAAAAGATCTTTAAGTCTCAAATCAGAAACTTTCCAGTATACTTCTACGTGATAAAATAAATAAAGTATGAGAGTTGGAGTCCGGAAGAACTGAGTTTGAATCCCTCTTAATATGTGTATGATGATATTATCTATCTCCCAGGATTTGAGGAAAACTTAATATTTTAAGTGCAATGAGAATCTAAAAGTGTTATCTAAATGCTAGTTATCATCATCATCATCATCATTCCTAGTCTAGAAAAATTATGAGTTCTTCCTTAGGGCATGCACTTTTCATAAATAATGTGCTTAAGAAAGCTAAAAACAGAAAATCCTGCCCAGATATTTACCTCTTGAAATTATAGATATTTTATTCTTACTTCTTTCAATGGTTACAATATTGTCACTGAGATAACTAGGCTTTCCATTCATTTTGATTTTCTCTTATAAAAATTGTTCTTAGGAGTTCCGGATTAAGATGGGGGCAGAGTAAGAAGCAGCTCTTAACCTCTCCTGACCAAAACACACAAAACTTCTCAAGGGGACATAAAAACAAGTCCAGACGAACGGAGGAACCCCACAACAGGGCACAACGTGGAAGGTATGTGGAATCGAGGCATTTCCATGCTATAAAAGGGTGAAACAGCTCTCACTAAATCTCGGGCTGAGCAACCACCCCACCCCCACCCCCTCCACACACAACATCTATAGCGCCGAAGCCAGCTAAAAAGAAAGAGAGCAAGTTTGGGGCACCAATTGAGTCATTGGCAGCTCTGGGGCCTGTTCCTGAGAGCAGCAAGATTTAGGACCCCAATAAGCCAAAGAACGCACGTGAAATCTGAGCGCGGGAGCTGAGAGTGGATGCAGGGCACAGAACGCGGGCTGAGAGCACAGGCACGGGCGGAGGCATGGGTGGAGGCAGACACAGCCAGGAACTAAAGCTCTGAAAACCTGAGTGGGGAACCAGCGTGGACTGGTATACGACTGTGGAAGCAGCGCCCTGAGACTTGTAAAGGAACCTCCTGCAGAGGATCAAGCAAGGGGGTCCACCAGGGGGCTTGACCTAGGAAAAAACCAGAACTCAGACCTCAGGAGCCAATAGACCGCGGACAGACACTGAGCGCGAGGATAAACCTGAGAAGTTGCTGGGCTAATGATGGCTACCCAGTCTCAGGAAGCTCAGAAGAGAAAGAATAACAACAAGAAAAAGAAGTCTTTAACACTCGATAACTGTTACACAGAGAAAATCCAGATAATGGAGCAAACAGAGGAGGACAACAAACAAGCATCCAGACCCTCCTCAAATAAGGAAAACTCCTCACAAGCTATGGAAGAGTTCAAAACTGAGATTTTGAGGAAAATGGAAGAGATCTGGCAAGAAAATAACTGTTTAAAAGGTAGAATCTTGCAATTGAACACCAGAAATGATGAGATTGAAAAGGAATACCAGAAGATTATGGCCGAAAACCAGAAGATTATGGCTGAAAACCGAAAGATTATAGCCGAAAATCAATCCCTAAAGGCTAGAATTGAGCAAGTAGAAGCTAATGATCTCTCAAGACAACAAGAACAAATAAAACAAAGTCAAAAGACTGAAAAATAGAAGGAAACATGAAATATCTCAATGAGAGAGTGACAGACCAAGAAAACTGGTCTAGAAGAGACAATTAATAATTGGTCTTCCAGAAAAACCAGAAATTAATAGAAACCTGGACTCCATACTAACAGAAATAATTCAGAAAAATTGCCCTGAAGTCCTATAACAAGAGGGCAATATAGACATTGAAAGGATTCATAGAACACCTGCGGCATTCGATCAAGAAAAGAAAACACCCAGAAATATAATTGCAAAATTCAAGAGTTTCCAAGCAAAAGAAAAAATCTTACAAGAAGCCAGAAAGAAACAATTCAAATATCAAGGAGCACCCATCAGGATCATACAGGATCTGGCAGCCTCCACGCTAAAAGATCGCAAGGCGTGGAATACGATATTCAGAAAGGCAAGAGAGCTGGGCCTGCAACCATGGATCAACTACCCATCAAAATTGACTATATATTTCCAGGGGAAAGTATGGGCATTCAACAAAATTGAAGAATTCCAGGTATTTGCACAGAAAAGACCAGGGCTAAATGGAAAGTTTGATATCCAACCACAAAAATCGAGAGAAACATGAAAAGGTAAATAAGATACAGAGGGGAAAGAAAGAAAACTTATAATTTTTAAATTTGCCTTTTTAAGGGCCTCAGTGAGAT
>NC_058132.1:274124677-274239438 GCF_016433145.1 Gracilinanus agilis
ATAGCTGCGCTTTTTGTGGTGGCAACAAATTGGAAAAGGAGGGTATGTCCTTCAATTGGGGAATGGCTGAACAAACTGTGGTATATGCGAGTGATGGAATACTATTGTGCTAAAAGGAATAATAAACTGGAGAAGTTCCAGGCGAACTGGAGCGACCTCCGGGAACAGATGCAGAGTGAAAGGAGCAGAGCCAGAAGAACTCTGTACACAGAGACTGATATACTGTGGTAAAATTGAACGTAATGGACCTCTGTACCAGCAGCAATACAATGACCCAGGACAATTCTGAGGGAGTTATGGTAAAGATGCTACCCACATTCAGAGGAAGGACTGCAGGAGAGGAAACATAAAAATAACAACTGCTTGAACGCATGGGTCAGGGTGGACATGATTGAGGGTGTGGACTCGAAACTACCACACCAATGCAACTACCAACAATTTGGTAATTGGTCTTGATCAAGGACACATGACAAAACTAGTGAAATGCGCATAGGCAATGGGTGAGGGGAGTGTGGGGGGGTGAAGGGGAAAGGAGGAGCATGAATCATGTAACCATATTAAAAATGAATATTAATATATGTTAAAAATTGTTCTTAGAAATTACTTGCCTCTTCTTGTCCAGCATCAGTATTTAAGTAGGCTTAGTTAGTATTTAGATGGGACATCACTTTGAAATATGAATTGTTTTGATTCCTCCTAGAAATCAAAGCACAGTGGTCTAGTGTAGCAAACTGTCTCTGGAGTCAGAAGGACTGGACTTAAATCTTACTTATGACTTTTACTGACTGTAACCTTGAGCAAAGAACTTAACCTCTCTTGATTTCAATTTTCTCATCTGTGAAATGAGAAGTTTGAACAGAATTTCTCATGATTCCTCTTACAGATTCTAAGAAACTATATTAATTTCCCAAGTCCAAACAGAGATCAAAAAGGCCAAGGAAAGCTACATAAATTCCAGGTAAGAGAAGGTCCATTAAAGAAATCAAGTTCAGGCTATGGTACTACATCATGGCCATTCAGAAGGAAAATGTAGGTAAATGAAGGGGCAGTTTCAAACCACTATATTTTCATCAGAAAGAATGAAAGAAACAAAAGTAATCTGTTGTATAAAAATTCATATATGTCGCTAAAATATTTTAAAATATTTAAAGTAGCACTGTTAAAAAAGGAAATGTATTTGCATTTTCTAATATAATAATTCCAAATATTGTATAACAAATTAATTTAATACACTTGTATATACATACATATATATGGCATAAATGTGGTGTATGCAATGCTAATCAAAAAGCCTGTATTTTGGGGGCAGCTGGATAGCTCTATGGATTGAGAGGCAGACATAGTGATGGGAGGTCCTAGGTTCAAATCTTACCTCAGACCCTTTCTAGCTTTGTGCTGCTGGGTAAGTTATTTAACCCTAATTATCAAGCCCTTACCACTCTTGTTTTGGAACCAATATACAGCACTGATTCCAAGATGGAAAGTAAAGTTTTGGTTTTTTTTAAGACATGCATAATCCAGAAAGAATAATTTAAAAAGCAATAATATTCACAGATATCTAGAGCTAAAATTAATGCTTAATACAATTTTTTGTCTTTTTAAGTATAAAGACATATTTAGGGAAAGAAGATTTGAGAAAGGACAGAACTCCTGATTATTGTGAGTAGAATAAAAATAATGGATGATGGTTAGGAGGCAGAACTAGCAACACCTTAGCTTCCTCCATTTTCTTTTTTAAGGAAAATAGTCTTTGAACTGGGAGAGATAGAATAAAAATGGTTAGCAGGGAGCAGAAAGCCAAGATAAATGAGAGGGCTGTAAGATACCATCTTGCTTCCCACAATGAATTCAAGGCACTAAGCTTGGGTGAACTGAATCATGACTTTCTGAAAGAGTTGCAAAATGTGACTGGTTGCTGAGCCATTGTTAAAGATCTTTGAAAGATGTCAAAGAAGGGGGGAAATAGTATAAACTAATAGAAGGAAACTGTCATATTTTTAAAAAGGGGGAAGGATTAGCTAGTCAAATTTTATGGGTAGTATACTTGATTTATTTTCCTAGACAATTCTAGAATGTCTAATCAAAGGAATGTTTTATGAACCTTTATAAAGTAGGATGTAATTACATTTCATAACTTCATTCAGATAAAGTTATGCCAGAGCAACCTCATTGTTTATACATTCACTCACACAAATAACACTCACATTGTTGAATTTGAACAGTACCATAGAACTAGATTATCTACAAAGAATGAAGCTTTTGAAAAAGTTTTTAATGCGATCTTTGTGGACAAAATGGAGTAACACATATTAGTACCTAAAGATCCTCTCCAGTAGACTGCTCCAGAGAATTGTCTTCATTTTTGTATTTTTTAAAACTTTTATTAATGACTTAGGAAAAATGCACAAAATTTATACAAATGAAATTTACAGATGGCATGAATATAGAAGGCATATCTAGAATGTTAGATAAAAGAGTCAAGATCTAAAAACTACTCAGCCATCCAGAATACGGTAAATATAATGAGATTAAGATTATAATGGAATCATGTATGGAACTGCATTGACTGTGTTCAAATTTCAACTACACAAGTACCACATACATGAAAAATAAGTAGGCAATAGTTCTTTTGAAAAAGATTTGAGGGAATTCCAGAGTTACACCCAAAATAGAGGGCTAGAAAAGGTACTTGACCAAGCTCTCCCATCATTTACCTCTGAACAACTTTAAACTAATGCCTCAAATAAAATTTAACAGTGGCTCCGCAATCAGTCATATTTTGTGACTGACTCTTTCAAAACCCATGATTTAGAATCCCTCAAAGAAAGCCAACAAAAGGCAAGAGTGACACATTTTTCCAGTCCTAGACAACTTGGGAAATTGAAAGAGAGATCTGTGACAGTGAAATCAAGGCTAGCTCATAATCTACATGGAAAAAACACCATTGGTGGGAGTAGGTGATGTTGATAGATGCAGAAGTAGCTTCAGAAGCTCTCAAACTAGGGGCAATAAAGGAACCTGGCAAATGGTCACAAAGAAATTATAAATTTTCCCTTGCTAGCACTGAATACAGGACTAGATGCTATGTAGCAAATCCATTGTCTATGGCATGTCCCATGAATCATTCTGGCTCATAGTTCAAGGGTAGAGAGGAGCAATTTCCATTAAGTTGAAGCAGGAACAAAACAAAAGTAAAAATAGACCTATTTAATAGAGATCTATATCTTCCTAAAAGACACCATAAACAATGAGATGATGTTAACACTAAACAGATATGCATCAAGTGGCATGGCATCCAATTCTTTTTTTTTTTAATTTTAAACCCTTAACTTCTGTGTATTGACTTATAGGTGGAAGAGTGGTAAGGGTAGGCAATGGGGGTCAAGTGACTTGCCCAAGGTCACACAGCTGGGAAGTGTCTGAGGCCGTATTTGAACCTAGGACCTCCCATCTCTAGGCCTGGCTCTCAATCCACTGAGCTACCCAGCTGCCCCCATGACATCCAATTCTTAAAGAAATTATTAAATGAATTAAAGGAGTAAGTAGACAGTAAAACTGTTTTTGTCTGTCCTTCATTTTTGAAAAGAACCTGTGGCTTCAGGGGTGCTATCTTGAATTGCATTTGAATAGGATTTAGGTGAAACAGGGTTTGCACAATGTCATCAACCATACTCTCTCTTCCAGAGTCATCAAAGTTTAGTAGCAAGACAAAAGTCAGGATGATTGGTGATGACCTGGGATGCAGTGGATGACCTTGGCATGTTTGATATCTAACTAAACACTAAGCACTCCATAGCCCACTTCAGCTGCCTTCCTGGCCATTGAAATAAGTTTTTCTCATCTACCACTTTCTCTGGGAGAAGTATTCATTTGCTTAGGATAGAAATCCCCCTAATTCACTGGTGTTATTGAGGCCTGTTTGTTACCCTCAACCTGGTTTAATCCATCTGAGGAGATGCATTTATCAGAATTTGGCTGCTATACATGTTATAGCTTCTCAGAACTACAGATGAGATTTGGGTAATAAGAAATCAAAAGGGCTTGGCAAGCTCTCACATCAGAAATATTAGTCATCCTTGAACGTTCCATATCCTCCAGAAAGTAAAACTATATTGGTGGGGCACTTCAAGTTTCTTCTCTCCGAGATAGATAAATCTAACCACAAAATAAATAAAAAAGGAGTTAAGGATATAAATAGAATTTCATAAAAATTATATTTGATAGAAAAATGGAGAAACAAAATTTAAATAGAAGGAATTCTTTTTTTCACAGCTATTCATAGCACTTCACACAAAAAATATTGACAATGAATTACGGTCAAGAATGTTTGCGTCCAAATGTGGGAAAAGAGAAATATTAAATTGATGCTTGTTAGAACATAATGGAACAAAAATTTCATTCAAGAAAGGGCTATGGAAGTTCATATGAAAAAATAATTAGAAACTAAATAATGTAATCATAAAACTAACAAAAACCAGCAGGAAGAGATAGAAAAATAAATTCCACTTAAAATACTTGCAAACAATATAAAAAACTTAGGAGCATAGCCACCAAGAAAAGCACAAGGATTATTTAAGTATAGTGACTAAATACTTTTCTTCTAAATATAGATCTAAATATTTATGTAAATGTTTGTTATTCAAGACTAGGCCAAGTCAAGAAAATAAAACTGGTAATTCTAAATAAGTTAGTTTTCCAATTCAGTACCATACCAATCAATCTACAAAATGATTACTTTATAAAGCTGGTAAAAAAAATAAAATTCATTTCGAGGAACAAAAGGTCAAGTAAACCAAGGCAATCAATGAAATAAAATATGAAAGAAAGCAGCCCGATAGTACCAGATTTCATACTTTATTACAAAGTGGTAATAATTAAAATAATCCAGTAGTGGCTAAGAGAACAGTGGGTCAAAGGGATAGATCAGGTACACAATACACAGCAGTAAATGACATTAGCAAGATAGTATTTCATAAACCCAAACATCTAAGCTTTAGGAGTAAACATTCACCATTTAACAAAAATTACTGAGAAAACAGGAAAGCAGTTTGGCAGAACTAGTCATAGACCAATATCTCACAGCATGTACATAAATAAGATAAAATGGATAAATCATTTAGAAATAAATGGTTATTTCATGAGAAATTAAGGGAGCATGAGAAGATATACCTTTCATATATACAGATAAGGGAAGGATTTAAGACCAAACCAGGGAAAGAAAAAATCCAAGGAAGTAAAATGGACAAATTTGATACACTAAATTAAAAGGCTTTTGCACAAACAAAACTAGTGCAGCCAAAACTAGAGGGAAACCAGGTAAATTGGAAAAAAAATAAGTAAAGACTTTATAGCCATTTTTTTGCTAATAACTAATCATTCCAATATTTGAGAGCTGAACAATATTTATAAAAATAAGTAATTTCTCAGTTGATAAATGATCAAAGGTTTTTTTTTAATTTAAAAAATTATTTTAAAATATTTTTCCATGTTTACATGATTGATTTTCTTTTCCTTCCCTCTTTCCTCCCCCCATGTCCCCAGAGCTGACAAGCAATTCCTTTGGATATTACAAATGTACATACACTTTACGAGTGTCCTGGCTTGTTGCATTGTTACTAGTAGCAAAGTCCATTACATTGGATTGTTCCACGATGTTTTACTTTCTGTATACAATGTTCTCCTGGTTCTGCTCATTTCACTCTGCATCAGTTCATTGAGGTTCTCCCAGTTCATATAGAAATCCTCCAGATCACCAGTCCTTAGGCACAATAGAATTCCATCACCATCCTATATCACAATTTGTTCAGCCATTCCCCAATAAAGGAACAACTCTTAAATTTCCAGTTTTCTGCCACCACAAGGAGTGTGGCTATGAATATTTTTGTAGAAATGTTTTTCCTTATTATCTCTTTGGGGAACAAACCCAGTAAGGATATTGCTGGATCAAAGGGTATACGATCTTTTTTTTTTTTTTTTTTTTTTTTTTTTTTTTTTTTTTTTTTTTGGTATACAATCTTTTAAAACCCTTTGTACATAACTCCATATTGCCTTCCAGAATGGCTGGATTAATTCACAACTCCACCAGCAATATATCAGTATTCTGATTTTGTCACATCCCCTGCAACATTTGTTAGCTTCCTTTTCTGTCATATTGGCCAATCTGATAGGTGTGAGGTGGTACCTCAGGATTGTTTTTATTTACATTTCTCTAATTATGAGAGATTTATACCACTTTTTCATATGTTTATTTATAGTTTTAATTTCTTTGTTAGTTGAGGAATGGCTTGATTTTTTGTACAATTGACTTAGCTCCTTATAAATTTGAGAAATTAGACCTTTGTCAGAGGTTTTTGTTATAAAATGTTCCCACAATTTGTTGCTTCCCTTCTAGTTTTGGTTGTATTGGTTTTGTTTGTACAAACCCTTTTTAATTTAATATAATTAAAATTATTCACATTACAATTTGTAATTTATCTCTTGGTCTTAAATTCCTTTCTTTTGCATAGATCTGACAGGTATACTATTCTAGGTTCACCTAATTTGTTTACAATTTCCCTCTTTATATTTAAACTATTTAACCACTTGAGTTAATATCAGTATAGAGTATAAGATGTTGATCTAAGTCTAATTTCTCCCATATTGTTTTCCAATTCTCCCAGCAGTTTTTGTCAAAAAGCAGGTTCTTGTCCCAAAAGCTAGGATCTTGGGTTTATCGAACATTATATTGCTACGTCATTTACTGAAAGTCTATGCCATTGATCCACCCTTCTATCTTTAAGCCAGTAACATATAGTTTTAATGATCATGGCTTTATAGTATAGTTTGAGATATGGTAATGCTAGGTCTCCCTCTACATTTTTGTCATTAGTTCACTTGAAATTCTTGATCTTTTGTTCCTCCAGATGAACTTTGCTATAGTTTTTTTCTAATTCTATAAAAAGTGTTTTGGTAGTTTGATAGATATAGCACTGAATAAATGAATTAATTTAGGTAGGAATATAATTTTTATTATAATAGCTCATCCTACCCATGAGAAATTGATATTTTCCCAATTGTTTAGATCAGTGGTTCCCAAACTTTTTTGGCCTACTGCCCCCTTTCCAGAAAAAAATATTACTTAGTGCCCCCTGTCAGATACTATCACCACCCCCTTACAGTTATTCACCGCCCCCAAATGCACCTGTGGCCATCACCACCCCACCTGGATCCCTGCAGCAGCCACCAAGGGGTGGTGACGCCCACTTTGGGAATCACTGGTTTAGATCTAGTATTATTTGTGTGGAGAGTGTTTTGTAATTATGTTCATAAAATTTCTGAATTTGTCTTGGCAAGTAGATTCCCAGGTATTTTATCTTGACTACAGTGATTTTGAATAGAGTTTCTCTTTCTAACTCATGTTCCTGGGTTTTGTTGGAAACATATAGGAATGTTAATGATTTATGTGGGTTTATTTTGTACCCTGCAACTTTGCTAAAGTTATTTATTATTTCTACAAGCTTTTTAGTTGATTTTCTCTAATTCTCTAGGCATACCATCATGTCATCTGCAAAGAGTGATAGTTTAGTTCAGTGATGGACAAACTTTTTTTTTAAACCCTTAACTTCTGTGAATTGGCTCCTTGGTGGAAGAGTGGTAAGGGTGGGCAATGGGGGTCAATTGACTTGCCCAGGGTCACACAGCTGGGAAGTGTCCGAGACCAGATTTGAACCTAGGACCTCCCGTTTCTAGGCCTGACTCTCAATCTACTGAGCTACCCAGCTGCCCCAAGATAGGCAAACTTTTTAAAGAGAGGGCCAAAGGAAAGGAAATGCTCAACTGTCAGTCTGTTTCTAAGGCAATTCTTTTGAAGTTTCATTGTATTGTATCCTACTCATTGTATTTGTCAGATTAGGAATAATGTCCCACAGCCAGGTAGAACATTTCAGAGGGCCCACATCTGGCCTGCAGGCTATAGTTTGCCCATCACTGATTGTTTCCTCATTGCCTACTTTAATTCCTTCAATTTATTTTTCTTCCCTAATTGCTAATGCTAGGCTTTCTACTACAATATTAAATAGTAGTTGTGATAATGGACGTCCTTGCTTCACTCATGATCTTATTAGGAAGGCTTCTAACTTATTCCCATTACAGATGATACTTACTGATGATTTTAAAAGAATACTGTTTATGATTTTGAGGAAAGGCCCTTCTCTGCCTATACTTTCTAGTTTTTTTCAATAGGAATAGGTGTTGTATGTTGTCAAAGGCTCTTTCTGCATCTACTGAGATAATCATGTGATTGCTGTTGGTTTGGTTATTGATGTAGTCAATTATGTGGATGGTTTTCCTAATGTTTAACCAGCCTTGCATTCCTGGTATAAATCCCACCTGGTCATAGTAAATGATTCTTGTGATAACTTGCTATAGTCTCTTTTGCTAGTATTTTATTTAAGATTTTTGCATCTATGTTCATGAAGGATATTGGTCTACAGTTTTCCTTCTCTGTTTTTGGTCTTCCTGGCTTGTGAAGCAGTACCATATTTATATCATTAAAAAGTTGGTAACACTCCATCTTTGCCTATTTGATCAAATAGTTTGTAGAGTATTGGGATTGGTTGTTCTTTAAATGGTTGATAGAATTCACTTATGAAACCATCTGGCCCAGAGGATTTTTTCTTAGAGAGTTCTTTGATTGCTTTTTCAATTTCTTTTTCTAATATGGGATTATTTAATTATTCTATTTCCTCTTTTTTAATCTAAACAATTTATATTTTTATAAATATTCATCCATTTTGCCTAGATTGCCATATTTATTATCATATATATAATTGGATGAAATATCTCTTAAAAATTGCCTTAATTTCCTCTTCATTAGAGGATAGATCACCCTTTTTATTTATGATACTGTTATTTTGGTTCTCTTCTTTCTTTTTTAAAAATTGGATTAATCAGTATTTTATTTGTATTTCTTTTCAAAATACCAGCTCCTGTTTATGAATTGATCTAATCATTCTGGAAGGCAATTTGGAACTATGACCAAAGATCTTTAAAAGACTGCCTACCCTATGATCCTGCCATACCACTGCTGGCTGGTACTCCAAAGAGATAATAAAGAAAAATACTTGTGCAAAAATATTTATTGCTGTGCTCTTTGTGGTGGCAAAAAATTAGAAAATGAAAGGGTGTCCAATGAATGGGAAATGGCTAAATAAACTGTGGTATCTCTTGTTGATGGAATACTATTGTGCTGAAAAGAATACTGAACTGGAGGAATTCCATGTGAACTGGAAAGACATCTAGAAATTGACACAGAGTGAGAGGAGCAGAACCAATAGAATATTGTACACAGAAATTGATACATTGTGGTACAATGGAACATAATGGACTACTCTATTAGCAATAGCGCAATGAACCAGGACAATTCTGAATGACTTATAAGGAAAAATGCTAACCACATCCAGAGAAAGATCTGTGGGTGTAGAAATGCAGAAGAAAAACATATGATTGGTCACATGGTTTGATGGGGATATGATTGGGGTTGTTGCCTTTAAATGATCACTCTATTGCAAATAATAATAATATGAAGAAAGGTTTTGAACAATGATACATGTAAAACCCAATGGAATTGCTCATTTGATCCAGGAAGTGGGAGGAAGGAGGGGAAGGAAAGAACATGAATCATGCAATCATGGAATAATATTCTAAATTATTTAATAAAATAATTTAAAAAATACCAGCTCCTACTCTTATTTAGTAGTTCAAAAGTTTTTTGCTTTCAATTTTATTAATTTCTCCTTTGATTTTTAGGATTTTCAATTTGGTGTTTGTCTGAGAATTCTTATTTTGTTCTTTTTCTAGTTTTTTTAGTTGTGTGCACAATTCATTGAATTCCTCTTCCTCTTTTTTGTTAATATAGGCACTCAGAGATATAAATTTTCCCCTGAGTACTGCTTTGACCATATCCCATAAATTTTAGTATGTTGTCACCTCATTGTCATTCTCTTCAATGAAATCAGTAATTATTTCTATGATTTGTTCTTTAATCACCAATTCTGGAGAATATGATCATTTAATTTCCAATTAATTTTTAATTTGCCTCTCAATGAACCATTACTAATTGTGATTTTTATTGCATTATGATTTGAAAATTTAGCATTCATTCTTTCTCCTTTTCTGCATTTGTTTGCAATGTTCTTATGCCCTAGAACATGGCCAATCTTTTTATATGTACCATGTATTGTTGAAAAAAAAAAGGCATATTCCTTTTTATTCCTATTCACTTTTCTGCAAATATCTATTAACTCTAATTTTTCTAACATTTCATTCACTTCTCATTTCTTTCTCATTTATCTCTTTATTCAATATTTCTAGATCTGATAGGGGAAGGTCGAAATCTCTTACTAATATAGTTTTCCTATTTCCTCCTTAATCTCCAATAATTTCTCCTTTAAAAATCTGAATGCCATACTATTTGGTGCATTTCTTTTTGAGTTCTTCCAGAACTTGTTATCCATTTCCATTTTTTCTGTAGAAATTTTATAGGGTCTGTAGCTTCATTTGCTATTGTTTACTTCTTTTACAGCTCAAAGACTAGGAGTCCTGCATGTTATTGGTAATTTCTATCTTAGCTTCTATCTTGGAGTGCTTTGCCTTTCCCTTCCCTGACAGGACTGAGTGAGCCCAGTACTGTAGAGCTATGATCTGCATCTCCACTGCTACTGCTGCTATTGCCTGCTGCTGCTACTACTTCCTGCTGCAGTGTAAGGACAGTGCTCTGGAACTCTACACCTCACCTCCGGGGCCTGGGATTTCCAGGGGTAAGTCTGCAGAGTTTTTTTGTAGGTGGGTCCAGCTTCCTAGTGTTTTGCCCTGAGGTATCTTCCTTGCCCCTGCTGCCTCCTCTGCTGCCACCCAGTGAGTTTGGTGCTATTAAGCTTTGAATATCACTGCCAGATCCCTGAGTCTCCAGGGGTAAGTGTGTGGTGCTTTGTCTTTAGTGTAGTTTGTCTCCTATAATTCAGAGATTACCCAGATCTGCCTCTGGTGAAGTAGGTGGGGTTTGGGGAGGTGGTCAGTCTGTGCTTTTCCTTGTGTAGTTTTTCCACCTTATAACATGGAAATCCCTTTTCTCTGCCTGCCTTTCATATTATAGTCAGTGAGAGAGCCACTTTGCTCATCCTGTTTTGATTTTATTTCTGTTTGATATTCTTTTTCATGATCACTTTGTAAGGAAATTCAGAGCAGCTTTAGGATTTCCTTGCTACTATGCCACCATCTTGACTCAGGCCCCCTGAGGATTTTTAATTTGTTCTTTTTCTAGTTTTTGTTTATTCTTTTATTTCTTTCCTTTCATCTTGTCCCTCTTCACAAATGTTTTCATCCTCCCTAATCTGTTTTCCTTTCAGTAAGCCCCACCTTCTTTTTTCCCCATCCCTTTCCTATTTCCCATTATGGTAATATAGAGTTCTATATCTAATTGATTGTGTATGTTATTCTCTCTTTAAGCCAAATCTGATGAGAAGAAGATTCAAGTGTTATCCACCACCCCTCCATGTTCTCCTACATTATAATGATTTTTCCAGCCTCTTTTATGTGAGATAATTCATCCCATTCTATCCCTAGATTTTTTTATCTCCCAATACATTCTTCTTTCTCCTCCCTTAATTTTATAAAAATATTTTTCCATTACTGAAAATCCACCCTCACATTCACTATCTACATATGTATATTTCTCCTAATTGCCCCAATGTGAATAAAGTTCATAGGAGTTAAAGTATAATTTTTAAAATATAAGAATATACACAGTTTATTAAATCCTTATATTTTCTCTTTCCTGTATACCTTCTTATGCTTTGCTTGAGATTTCTGTTTTATGAAGTTCTGGTCTTCCATTAGGAATTCTTGAAAGTTCTCAATTTCAATAAATATCATTTTTCCCTTGAAGTTTTATACTTAGTTCCACATGTGATTTTATGTTGTAATCCTAGTTCTTTTATATTTTTGCAATATCGTATTATAAGCCCTGAAATCCTTTAAAGTAAAACCTGCTGAATCCTAATTGTGGCTCCATGATATTTGAATTTTTTTTTCTTGTTGTTTCTTGGCTGTTTGAAGTATTATTTATTTGGTCTGGGAGCTTTAGAATTTATAACATTTCTGAATCTTTTCATTTTGGGATACCTTTCAGGAGGCAACTGGTTAACTTTTTCAATTTTTATTTTACACCCTGATTGTACAATGTCAGGACAACATTTCTTGATAATTTCTTTTAGTATAATGTCCAGGTTCTTTTATTGTACTTCATTTTCAGACATTTCAATCATTCTTATATTATTTCTCTGGGATCTATCTTTATTTATTTCTCTGTGATCTATTTTCAAGATTAGTTGTTTTTATCTGTGAAACTTCATATTTTCTTTTATTTTCCATTCTCTTATTTTTAATTGTTTCCTGAAGCTTTATGGAGTCATTAAATTCCACTTGTCTAATTGTGATTTTTTTAAGGAATTTTCTTCAGCAAGCTCATGTACCTATCTCATTTTCCATTTGGCTAATTCTGCTTTATAATGACTTGTTTTTTTCAGCAGATTTTGTAACTCCTTTTTCAATTGACCAGTTCTGCTTTTTAAGGAGTTATTTTCCTCCACAATTTTTAAAATATCTTTTGCATTATTTGTATCTCTTTAAGCAAGCTGTTGATTCTTCTCATGTATATTTTTCTCCATTGCTCTTATCTTTCTCCAACTTTTCTTTTAACTCTCTTATTTGATTTTTAAAGTCCTTTTTGAATTCTTCCATTAGAGCTTTTGGGGTTTACGGCTAATTTATGTTTTTCCTTGATGATTCCACATGTAGCTATTTTCTCAGAGCCATCCTCTTCTGTGTTTGTATTTTGAACCTCCCTGTCACCATGGTAACTATCTAAAGTTAGATTCTTACCATTTTGCTCTTTGTTCAATTTTTTTCAATTAATTTTTTTTTATTTTTATACTGTATAGGAAAGTTGAGCCCTATTTTTGGATTGGAGATGATTCTGCCTCATGTTTCTTGTGGTGATACTTTAGACTTTGCTTCTGGTTTGCACCATTCCTCAGGATCTAGCTATTGACTTACAAAAGTAGAGGTCCTCCCTTTTGGCTTGCACAGTGAAAAGTCTCATTGCTGTCTTGTGCAGTTGGGAGACCTCACTTCTGATTTGTGTTGAGACAGAGGCTCACTGCTGTATAGCTCCAGGAGCAAAGACTCAGTGCCAGTTAGCTCCAGGGACAGAGACTTTATTCTAGTCAGCCCCAAGGGTGGAGCCTCACTTCTGGCTGGCCTCAGGGGTAGAGGCTAGCAGGAGGCTTGCATCAGGTTGCAGCTTGACATGCTGAAAGGTTGTGGTCTTCCTGTCAAACTTAGTTCACCTCCCACCCCATTTAGACAGATCTCTTGTGCTGGTTGTCCAAGCACTTCTGGGCCAGGAAGCTGATTTTCTCTTCAAAAATTTCATATGAGGCTTTTGTTTAGAGTTGTTTTGGGGAAATTTTCAGAAGTTTTAGAAGAGTACCTTCCTTACTTCATTATCTTGCACCAGAAGCCAAGGAAAGATTTTATATAGGAAGTCGAATCTGAATTAAACATTAAAGTTAAGAATTAAGAAAATCAAAGATTAAAAGTAGATGCATTTAATATTAGATAGCCAGTTTAAAGGTACAGATAATTTTCATTCATGAAGTTTTTTTTAATTTAAACATTTATTAATATTCATTTTTAACATGGTTACATGATTCATGCTCCTACTTTCCCCTTCACCCCCCCGCAATCCACCCACCCATGGCCGATGCACATTTCCACTGGTTTTGTCATGTGTCCTTGATCAAGACCTATTTCCAAATTGTTGATAGTTGCATTGGTTTGATAGTTTCGAGTCTACATCCCCAATCATGTCCACCCCGACCCATGTGTTCAAATAGTTGTTTTTCTTATATGTTTCCTCTCCTGCAGTCCTTCCTCTGAATGTGGGTAGCATTCTTTACCATAAATCCCTCAGAATTGTCCAGGGTCATTGCATTGCTGCTGGTACAGAAGTCCATTGCATTCGATTTTACCAGAGTATATCAGTCTCTGTGTACAGTGTTCTTCTGGCTCTGCTCCTTTCACTCTGCATCAGTTCCTGGAGGTCTTTCCAGTTCACCTGGAACTCCACTAGTTTATTATTTCTTTTAGCACAATAGTATTCCATCACCAGCATATACCATAGTTTATTCAGCCATTCCCCAATTGAAGGACATACCTTCCTTTTCCAGTACTTTGCCACCACAAAAAGCACAACTATAAATATTTTCATACAAGTCTGTTTATTTATCATCTCTTTGGGGTACAAACCCAACAAAGGTATGGCTGGATCAAAGGGCAGGCATTCTTTTATAGCCCTTTGAGCATAGTTCCAAATTGCCAGCCAGAATGGTTGGATCAGTTCACAACTCCACCAGCAATGCATTAATGTCCCAATTTTGCCACATCCCCTCCAGCATTCATTACTCTCCCCTTCTTTCATTTTAGCCAATCTGCTAGGTGTGAGGTGATACCTCAGGGTTGTTTTGATTTGCATTTCTCTAATTATTAGAGATTTGGAACACTTTCTCATGTGCATACTGATACTTTTGATGTCTTTACCTGAAAATTGCCTATTCATGTCCCTTGCCCATTTATCAATTGGGGAAAGGTTTGATTTTTTATACAGTTGATTTAACTCCTTGTATATTTGAGTAATTAGACCCCTGTCAGAGTTTTTCGTTATAAAGATTTTTTCCGAATTTGTTGTTTCCCTTCTGATTTTGACTACATTGTTTTTGTTTGTACAAAAGCTTTTTAGTTTAATATAATCAAAACCATTTAATTTACATTTTGTAATTTTCTCTAACTCTTGCTTGGTTTTAAAGTCTTTCCTTTCACACAGATCTGACAAGTATACTATTCTGTGTTCACTTAACTTGTTTATGGTTTCCCTCTTTATATTCAAGTCGTTCACCCATTCTGAATTTATCTTGGTGTAGGGTGTGAGATGTTGATCCAAACCTAATTTCTGAGCAGTTTTTGTCAAATAGTGGATTCATGTCCCAAAAGTTGGGCTCTTTGGGTTTATCATACACTGTCTTGCTGATGTCATTTACCCCAAGTCTATTCCACTGATCCTCCTCTCTGTCTATTAGCCAGTACCATATTGTTTTGATGACTGCTGCTTTATAGTATAGTTTAATATCTGCTACTGCTAGGCCCCCTGCCTTCACATTTTTTTCATTATTTCCCTTGATATTCTTGATCTTTTGTTATTCCAAATGAAATTTGTTATAGTTTTTTCTAATTCAGTAAAGAAGCTTTTTGGTAGTTTGATAGGTATGGTGCTAAATAGGTAAATTAATAAGGGTAGAATGGTCATTTTTATTACTTACCTCATCCTACCCATGAGCAATCAATGGCTTTCCAATTGTTTAGATCCAGTTTTATTTGTTTGGAAAGTGTTTTGTAGTTGTTTTCATATAATTGCTGTGTTTGTTTTGGTAGATAGATTCCTAAGTATTTTATATTGTCTAGGGTGATTTTAAATGGTGTTTCTCTTTCTACTTCTTGCTGCTCTAAGATCATAATGCAATAAAAATAATAATTAGTAAGGGCACCTGGACAGGCAAATCAAAAACTAATTGGAAATTAAATAATATGATTCTCCAAAACCAATTAGTCAAAGAAGAAATCATAGAAATAATCAAAAATTTCATTGAAGAGAATGACAGTGATGATATATCCTACCAAACTCTGTGGGATATGGCCAAGGCAGTACTTAGGGGGAAATTTATATCCTTGAGTGCATAAATTAACAAATTAAGGAGGGTAGAGATTAATGAATTGGGCATGCAACTCAAAAAATTAGAAAGCGAGCAAATCAAAAATCCCCAGATGAAAACTAAATTAGAAATACTAAAAATCAAGGGAGAAATTAATACAATCTAAAGTAGAAGAACTATTGAATTAATAAATAAGACTAGAAGCTGGTACTTTGAAAAAACAGATAAAATAGACAAAGTACTAGTCAATCTAATAAGAAAAAGGAAAGAAGAAAACCAAATTGACAGTATCAAAGATGAAAAGGGAGACCTCACCTCTAATTAAGGGGAAATTAAGGCAATCATTAAAAACTATTTTACCCAATTATATGGCAATAAATATAACAATTTTGGAGATATGGATGAATATTTACAAAAATATAAACTGCCTAGATTAACAGCAGAAGAAATAGAATACCTAAATAATCCCATATCAGAAAAGAATTTAAACAAGCCATCAAAGAACTCCCTAAGAAAAAATCACCAGGGCCTGATGGGTTCACAAGTGAATTCTATCAGACATTCAAAGAGCAACTAATCCCAATACTATACAAATTATTTGATATGATATGCAAAGAAGACTCCTACGAAGTTCCTTTTATGACACAAATATGGTACTGATTCCAAAGCCAGGGAGATCAAAAACAGAGAAAGAAAACTACAGACCAATCTCCCTAATGAACAAAGATGCAAAAATCTTAAATAGAATACTAGTTAAGAGACTCCAGCAAGTAATTAAGAAGATCATCCACCATGATCAGGTGGGATTTATACCAGGACTGGAAAGATGGTTCAACATTAGGAAAACCATCCACATAATTGACCATATCAACAGTCTAACAAACAAAAATCACATGATTATCTCAATAGATGCTGAAAAAGCCTTTGACAAAATATAGCATCCATTCCTATTGAAAACACTGAAAAGTATAGGAATAGAAGGACCTTTTCCTAAAAATAATAAACAGTATATACCTAAAACCATCAATAAACATCATATGCAATGGGGATAAATTAGAAGCCTTCCCAATAAGATCAGGAGTAAAACAAGGATGCCCATTATCACCTCTATTATTCAACATAGTACTAGAAACACTAGCAGTATCAATTAGAGAAGAAAAAGAAATTGAAGGTATCAAAATGGGCAATGAGGAGACTAAGCTATCATTCTTTGCGGATGATATGATGGTCTACTTAAAAAATCCTAGAGAATCAACTAAGAAGCTGGTAGAAATAATCAACAACTTTAGCAAAGTTGTAGGATACAAAATAAATGCACATAAATCATCAGCATTCATAAAGTTTTTCACTAGTCTTCACTCCTTGTCTAATTTACCTGTTCCTATTAGCTTTTGAATCTCACTGATATGGGTAGCTCTCAAGGTTCAATCTTTAGCCTTCTGCTGTTGCTGCTATTGTTTCTTCCTTCCCCTCATCTTCCTCCTGTATCTTCTACTTTTTCTCCTCCTTTTTTCTTATTTCTGTGTATCTTTTCAGTCGCTGTCTTTGTCCCTTTCTCCCTCTTTCTATCTGTTTCTGTCACTATCACTATCTCTTTCTGTCACTCTGATTCTCTGTCTCTGTTTCTCTATGCCTTTCCCTCTTTTCTATCTCTCCTCATTTCCTTGGGGAAATAATTTTCTCCCAAGGATCCAACTGTCATATTATTCTGATCATTTCCAATTCTTCATTTCTAGTCAGAAGTTGTCAACAAAGTCCTTATGTGGGAGATAGTAGATATCTCAGTGACTAGAGAGCCAAATTTAGAGATGGGATCCTAGGTTTGAATCTGACCTTAGATAATTCCTAGGTCAATGACCTAGGGTGAATTACTTGAACCAATTTGCCTAATCCTTACCACTCTTTTTTGTGTGAAGAAAATACTTAGTATTTATTCTAAGACAGCAGGTATGGGTTTAAAATTTTTTTTATAAAAACCCTCATCTAGCATTTCTATTTGCCAAATAAAATTTTCACTTGTATATCATAGCATCAACATAGACTCTCCTTCTGAAAGCAAGGTCCCAAATTCCTCAGACATGGTTATGTTTCCTTATTTCCTCATTTTAGTTAAGAATATCATTATTCTCCCAGTATGCTAGACTTACATCCTAAAAATTATGTTGGCTGTTAAATGATCTTTACCATCCATATAAAATAGGTTATCAAATCCAGGTGATTTTTCTCTTTCAGTATCTCTTGGATCTTTCCATTCTCAAGTCCACCAAATAAGTAGACACAATTATCATGTAATACTTCTGCCACTGTTTTGCTTCATACTTATATCATGTGAGTCCAGTCCTTATATTCCCAGTTCTCCTCCAGACATGCCTTCCATGACAGTTTTTCACTAAAGTGATTCCTAAGAAGCAAAGCCAGAGGAATGATGAATACAGACAGGGATCTTGCTGACTCATGAATGAAGCCAGAGAGACAAATACAAAGTGTCTTTGTGACCACATTGGGACAGCCTGGGTAATGATTTCCTTGGTCAAAGTATATCATAGTCAACATGGAGTAAAAGCTTCCAGGAATTTTGATTTCAAGGTTAATAATGTTTGTGTGAGGAGAGCACAAGAAATGTCTGAGCTTAAAATAAGAAAAAAAATTGGAAAAGTTAAGAAATGATAATTATCTTGAGGGGGAAGAAGAATTCTATAGTACTTTTACCAAATATTTTAATTAAAGTATTTTCTTATGCCCAGGTCTGACTCCCCTATTATACTAAACAGTGTTGCCACAAGCCTGCATTATCACGTCTTGGGACTAATTCCCTGACTATGCTGAAGTAAGCAGTGTCCCTCTATGCCCTAGATAAATTTTAAGCACTACACACAAACAAATTGTGGAGGATCTAACTTTTATAGGATCGTAGATTTAGCATAGGCAAAAAATATAGAGACTATTATGAGGAAATTAAAATGAAGGTAATTAAATGATATGCACAAAATTAATCAAGTAGTAAAGTTCTGAGGCAAGATTTGAACTCAGATCTTTTTGAATCAATATTTTTCCATGATATCACCTGACTCAAGCAATGAGGCTCAATCCCATAACCCTCAGAATTATACTATATCAACTGATCTAGCTGGACATCTGAGTTCATTTT
Organism: Gracilinanus agilis; assembly: GCF_016433145.1. NCBI lineage: Eukaryota > Metazoa > Chordata > Mammalia > Didelphimorphia > Didelphidae > Gracilinanus > Gracilinanus agilis. Next base: position 274,143,629 of record NC_058132.1, read on the forward strand.
TGTGACAACTTGAATTCTAATTATAACTTATAGTCTTAGAGAGGTGCCTAGAATTAACAAAGGTTGTGATTACCCATTATCAAATGATTCATAGAAGAAGGATTTAAAATCAGGTTTCTTCAACGTAAATTACTCTGTCCACTCCCTATGTATACAACTATACATATATTCATATTTCACTTTTAAAAATTTCAGTTCTTCAGGAATAAAAGATTTCAGCAGTTTTTCTACATTTGCTACTAATATCAATCATATTTTTTTAGTATCTTAATGAATATATTCAAAATTTTCTGTGGTCTCCCCAAAATTCTTCACTTGGTGGCCCATATTTTGAAGATAGCTATTTTCAAACTAAGAAAAAATGTTGTTATCCTGTGTGAGTCTTAGTCATTTATTTTTATTTTTCTTAACTATACCTATGACTTCATTGGAGCTGTGGAGCTACCAGTGTATATTAGTATCTTCTTTGTAATCTATTTTCTTGAGTACTGAGAAACTGTTATTTCCCATTAATAGGAAATATATATGTATTCTTAGCCATCTTATCCTCATGTTCACTGAAGGTTCCTGGCAGATTCTTCAGTCGCTCTTGGCTCTTCAGATTTTGACTTTGACTTTGGATTCTGGTAAGATTCACTTTCAGATTCATATATGCAGTCTTGAGACATTAGGATTAAACTCAGGGTACTAGTAGCTAGGCAGCACTTTCTGTCTCTTTATCTACATTTTCCCACTTTCACTATTTTCACCTCTTTGTAAATAAAACTGCTAAAAAGTCATTTTGACTTAAGCTGTAATGTTTTTAAATTGGAGACCACAATTACTTCAGAATTCTCATATTTAGCATAAAACCTAAATTTAAATTCTTACACATACAACAATATTACTAAGTATGTTTTGGAAAATATTTGAAGTAGTTCTAAATTTTTTTCAACTCATTTTGTTAGTTTTTTTAGCTTATCATAACAAACATCTACTAGTCAATTCCTATTCAATTAAATCCAATGAGTATTTTAAAGTGTCCTCTTTACACAATTTGTTAGGTGTTAGGTATACAAAGACAAAAATAATTTGCTTCTTAAAACAAGAAAAGGGACAAATGTCTGCACAGATAAAAAATATAGGGGCAGCTGGGTAGCTCAGTGAATTGAGAGCCTATCCTAGAGACAAGGAGGTCCTAGGTTCAAATCTGGCCTCAGACACTTCCCAGCTGTGTGACCCTGGGCAAGTCACTTGACCCCCATTGCCTACCTTTACCACTCTTCTGCCTTGGACCCAATACACAGTATTGACTCCAAGATGGAAGGTAAGGGTTAAAAAAAATATAAAGTAATTTGATGAGACAGAAAGTAAGAACTAGGACAATCAGGAAACATTTCCTATAGAAAGTAGTACCTGAATTAAGCATTGAAAAGAAACTCAGAATTCTCTGATTTTTAATGAGTTTTGTTTTTCTAGATATTACTACATTTATTATATTTATACACTATGACTCTGGTATTTATTCTTTTTAAGTGGATGAAAAAATATTTTTATTAATGCACATGTGTATAGATCTCTGATTTCTTGGATTCATATTACTTTAATGAATGTATATTTCAAACTATTCATGGAAAACAAAAGACCATTGAATTGAATTTTTTACATTAATAAATTTTCTTTCAAAATATAACCTTCTATTGTCGAATTATCTGTGAGCTTTGGTGGAGAGATAGACTACATTTATTACATATGTAAGGTTTTTCACTAGTATAAATTCTCTGTGAGTAAACAATGAGTATAGAAAGCCTATGAACATTTATTGTGTTCATATATACTTCTTTGATAGTATTAATTCTCTGATGTTGAATAAACAATCTTCTCTAAGATTTATAGACACTAGTAAACAACTTCCATATACAGGCAAGACAATGATCAGTACATGTTTTATTAATTAATGCATTTGATATTATCAAAAAGAGATGAGATTAGTGCATTTGTCTGAGAATATTTCCCAGGAGCCATTTCAGCTTATATACAAAATCTAAAAAGATATGGGCTCACAAAGACTAACTCTGGACGAGCAGTTGACTTTACACCTACTCATAAGATTTTTTCAATATAAATTTTCTTTTCCATATGAATTATTTTAAGGAAAGCAAGCCTCAGTCTATAAACTATTCAAAATCTAAATGAAGATGTAATATGTACATAAAAACATTGTTTCAAATTCTATACAAATTGTTTTTCATGAACTCAAGCTTCAAAAGTCAGTGAGCCAAAATAATTTGTTGGAAAAGAAAACATTAGTGATTAGAAAATAGTACATTTTTGGCTTTACACACACATATATATAAGGTAATCATAATCTTTCTCTAACTCAGGTGAAAGAAAGCAGTGTGAAGCAAAAATTTGCATGGAATAGGAAAAAATAAAGCAATTATCTCACAGAAAAAGAAGGGAAGGGCATTGCATAGAAATTATGAAAGTGCAGGTTAAGGAAGTCCTGAGGCATTTCCAGAGAACTGTAGAAAGATATCATGGGTAAAATTCTTCCTCAAGAGGAATTATCAGAAGTAGATTTTCTAGTAGTACTTATTTAAGTCAAGATATTGGGTTTGGCCTAAGGCATTTTGGCACTTATAGTGGAGAAATGGGAAGAAGAGATAAAGGTTTTTCCTTGAAGGAAAGTAAAAAAGTCAGATTGAGATGAATGAGGAGCTAATAAAGGTTATAGCTTAGTCAGGAAATATTAAAAGTTATAAGTAGATACTTTCATGTTTTAAAATTTTACTAAAATTGTATCCTTTTCTAAGAAATGCTAGATAATTATCTTAGTTATTTAAATAAAGTATCATGTATTGTTTTTAAAACATAATTGAAGGGGGAAGGTAGGTGCCTTAGTGGATTGAAAGCCAGGCCTAGAAATAGGACATCCTGGCTTAAAATCTGGCCCCAGACACTTCCTAGCAGTGTGATCCTGGGCAAGTCACTTAAACCCCATTTCCTATCCTTTATAACTCCTCTCCCTAAGAACCAATACACATTATTTATTTTAAGACAGAACGTAAGGGTTGTTTTTTAAAGCATAATTGAGGATAGTCTGCTAAGTTGTCTGACTCAGCTATATTCATATGTGCTTGAAGCCTCACTATTTGGCTTCTCAGATATTAACCTGGCACCACCTTTGATCTGCAGGCAACTACCTGATATGGAAGAATAGCTCCTAGAATGAAATAAGAGATAGTCTAAATAAAAGCATTTTACACACTTATACACACACACTTACACAGGCACATACACACATTTTCTGTGGAAGTAATAGAAACATAGAAAGAGAAACAGGGATGATTTAACAAATTAAAAGGTCCCCTACTAATCACATTAAAATATTCTTATTTCTATTGGTCACAGAGGGCACATATTTTAATGCCCAGCTATTCATGCTTTCCTCTTGTTTATTCTGTTATTTTCAAATCCCTTGTGAGTTTACCTAGATCAATGTAATCCTAGATTATTAAATCTAAGAGGACCAGTATAGTAAAAATTTAATTCCAGTGTAATTTTGTCTGTAAGACTTGCAGATATGAACTTAGAGGGCAGAAAACATTTATCTGAACTTTTTTCAAGTGCTGCGGTATAGATTGTGTGTTCGATAGGGAAGGCCTGAGTTATCTATCAATGACTGTTCATTTACATGCTTCTTTAGATGAGAGGATTGACTGAACCAGGAACCATAATGTAACCCATAAACTTTAAACTGAAACTCAACTATGTTTGCATTTAATACTGCATATTGTGAAAATATGAGGATGATAATGATATTGTTCTATTGGCAGAATAGGTAATGTTGTTTTCATTTGTTTAAAGGTTCTTATTTCTTTTATTTTTACTTAGGAAAAGTATGTAAGCTCAATGTTATAATATGATTATATGCATGTGTGGCTGCTCTATTTATCAGATTTCTTAAATAAAATACTTAAACAACATCTTTCAGTTCCACCTAAAAATCAATATACAGCAGGGCAGGTCTCTAGGGCCACACTGGGGTCAGATCAGATGGTTCTGTAGTATTCCATGTGCTGCCTAGATTTGTGCAGCCCTGGAGCAACATTATTAAAATATTTGGAAGGTTTTTTTTTCTTACTCTCAGTTTTTGAGTATGGTGATAAAAATACCAAATAAAAATTAATTTTTCAAAGAGTGTAAAAATGGGGGGAATTTTAAAGGTACATTCTTACTTTAGCAAACATTTTTAAAAATTTATATTTTTTCCCATTGGTATTACCTTTACAAATGATTTCAAAGTTTTCAATAGGTTCAGAAAGTTTTATTCAGAAAGGAAAATGAGCATTGGCCTCTCCCATATTCACTAGCACTATTTCCTGTCCTAAGTATTTTTTTCCTTTTAAAAGTACTAATTTCAAGAGGCTGAGGAAAATATTAACACTACTTTTCAATTAGTAAAATATAATAAATGGATATTTCTTCTAAGTGATAATTATTAAAAACAAAGAAAACAGAAGAAATAGGCACTTGCTAGTATCTCCCTTTAGATCTCTTATTATGCACCATCTAAAGAAAAAAAGCAGGAGTAGCAATCGTGATACCAGACAAAGCTAAAGTAGAAATCAATCTGATTAAAAGAGATAAGGAAGGAAATTACATTTTGCTAAAAGGTACTATGCACAATGAAATGATATCATTACTAATCATTTATGCAACAAATGGGATAGCATCTAGATTTCTAAGGGATAAATTAAAGGAGCTTAAGGAGGAAATAAATAGTATTAAATGCATTGCTGGTGGAGTTGTGAATTGATCCAACCATTCTGGATGGCATTTTGGAACTATACCCAAAGGGCACTAAAAGACTGTCTGCTCTTTGATCCAGCCATACCTCTGCTGGGTTTTACCCCAATGAGATCATAAGGAAAAGACATGTACAAAAATATTTATAGCTGCACTCTTGGTAGTGGCAAAAAATCTGTAAAACAATGGTATGCCCTTCAATTGGTGAATGGCTGAAAAAGTTGTGGTATCTGCTAGTGATGGAATGCTGTTTTGCTAAAAGGAATAACAAACTGGAGGAATTCTATGTGAACTGGAATAACTTCCAGGAATTGATGCAGAGTGAAAGAAGCAGAACCAGGAGAACATTATACACAGAGGCTGATACACTATGGTAAAAATCAAATGTAATGGACTTCTCTACTAGCAGCGATGCAATGATCCAGGACAATTCTGAGGAACTTATGAAAAAAGAATGCTATTCACATTCAGAGGAGGAACTATCGGAGTAGAAACATGGAAGAAAACAATTGCTTGAATATATGGGTTGATGCAGATATGATTTGGGATGTAGACTCTAAAAGACCACACCAGTGCTACTATCAATAATATGGAAATGGGTCTTGATCAGTGACACATGTAAAGCCCAGTGGAAATATGCATTGGCTATGGAGGGGGGAGATGGAGGGGAGAGAAAGAACATGAATCATGTAAACATGGAAAATTTTTCTAAAAAAAAAGAAAAATATATGCTTGATCACATAATGTGATAAGGATATGATTAGGGTTTTGATGTTAAAGGATCACTATACTGAAAATATGAATAACACAGAAGTATATTTTGAACAATGATACGTGTATAATCCAGTGGAACTCATTGGCAGCTTCGGGAGGGTGTAGGACAGAGTAGGTGAGGGTGAATTATGAAAAGTAACTATTGAAAAATATTCTAAATAAAAATTTAAAATAAAATAAATAAAAATAAAAGGAATAATAAACTGGAGGAATTCCATGTGAACTAGAATGACCTCCAATAATTGATGCATAACAAAAGGAACAGAACCAGAAGAACATTGTATACAGAGACTGAAACACTGTGGCACAATGGAATGTAATGGACTTTTCTACTAGGAGCAAGGCAATGACCCAAGACATTACCAAGGAACTTACTAGAAAGAATATTATCCACACCCAGAGAAAGAACTGTGGGAGTAGAAATGCAGAAAAAAAAAGATCGATCATGTGGTTCAATGACAATATGATTGGGATTTTCACATTAAATGATCACTCTATTGCAAATATGAATAATATGGAAATAGATTTTAAACAATGCTACATGTATAATCCAGTAGAATTTTTTTGTAAGTTCAGGGAGAAGTCATGAATCATATAACCTTGGGAAAATACTCATAATTAATTAATTAAGTAAGTAAGTAAAGAAAAGAAATTGTATTGTTTTTGCTATTGTTCCAAAATTTTCATTGGTGATTTGTCACTTTTGGTAGATATCACTGCAACTTGCTTTTCTATCATCTTTATATCACTTATGCCATTATTTGTTGGTAATGTGTTTCAGCCTATTTATATACACCTATACTTTTCCTTTGCCTTTTGGATGCTCTTCAATTTTATTCTTGTGTAACAATTTGTATGTCATGTCTTGTTGCCAATTTAAAATCACTAGAAGAATTTTTTAGTTTTTTTTTTTTTCTTGTTGTTGTTGTTCTGGTAAAAAGTTGAATTTACTGCACATATTCCCAAAGGCAATCTTCTTTCTCTTCAACTGTTAACCTAATTTATTGTACATTTGTAATTATTGCAAATGTATATGTATGTATGAATATTAAGCTTTAATAACACTTTTATGATTTCATATATGGTATATGTATGCGTGTATAAGATCAAACATTTTTTGAGAGATAATAGAGGTTTTTTCACAGTTCTAGGATGTGCTGAAATCAGTGCAGTGTCTTACAGAGTAACATCCTCTGGAAAATTTTGCCATTTATAAGGAATTCCTCTTTGATTTGCACTTGGTGTTGGTTTTCCTTCATGGCCAAAAACTGTTATGTTAAAGGAGGTCACTAACTCTATTTGATGTATATTAAGTTGAAGTACAGAGAGATGATAAGATGGCACTTCTCCTTTATAATAGTTGCCCAGGCAGGATTCTTCAGGTCAAAGTGGTTTATCCTTCAGGACCCACCTGGGGTTAATTGATATTATTACATTGGGCTCTTCAGCTGGGATAACATTGGTAATCTGACTGCCTTGGCTCCCTTCCCAAAATAAGCTTTTGAAACCGATTTAGGAAGGTACTTTAAACTTTAAATATATTTGGTAAGAAGGATAATGGTAAGGAATTGAGGTATTAGGAGACCCTACTTAAATTGCTACTAATGAATCTCTAACTACAGGCAATGAAGAATCAAAATGATAGCTTCCCTCTGGTCCAGCCTGGCCAGGGCTAAACCAGAGTAGGTAAACTGCTGGAAATCTTCAACTTCTTCTGTAGATCTTAAGCCTTAACAGTTGAGATGTATCCACCCTTTCCACCCTCTTCTTCGTCTCCTGCCCACTTCCCAGATCCCTCCCGGGCTCTGGGAAGCCTAGATAGCTAAGATGATGAAACTCCTAATATCTAGGGGCAGTAGACACAGAGATGGTGGTCAAGAACAGGTTGATAACGGTGTAGGGAAACACAGGAGGAGCTTGCAGAGTAGTGTTTGCAACTCTCTATCTCCAAGACCAGGATCCATATTGATCTCTAGCCTCCGGACAGGACAAGACCCCAGAACCTCTCCCAGGGTTCTCAACTGCCCCCTCCTGCATCCTGCATGCCTCTCTGGGAACATTCTATCCAACTGACTTATCTGTCAATCAAAAGTGAACTTCAAGCTCCCAGAGATTCAATATAACAGTATACATCACCTTTCTTTATGCCTTGCTTAATAGTAATGGTAAAAATGTCCTCAGAAATTATCCTGCTAAAATTGGGAAATGAGGGAATGTCCCTCTATTGAGAAATGGTTGAAAAAATTGTCATATATGATGGTGATAGAGTACTATTGTGCTATAAGGAAGGATGAATCAATGGATTTCTATAAGAACCTAAATGAATTGATGAAGAGTGAAATAAGCAGAACCAGGAGAACATTATATACAGTAACTGACACATTGTGATAGGATCAAATGTGATTGACTTTGCTACTAAAAGCAATGCAATGATCCACACCAAATCTTAGAGACTTATGAGAAAGAAGGCTATCCACATCTAGAAAAAGAAATGTGGGAATAAAACCCCAGAGGAAAACATATGATTTAGCACTTGTTTACATGGTTGTATGATTTGGGGCTTTACTTTTACAAAATATTACAAAAATGAATAATATAGAAATGGATTTTGATTGATAATATATGAATAACCCAGTGGAACTGCTTATCAATTCTGCAAGGGGTAAGGGAAGACAGGAGGGAGACAACAAGAGTCATGTAATCATGTAAAAAAACTTAAAAAAATGATCTTGCCATAAAATGTTTTAAGGAATCACATGCCACTTGCAAGAGTAAATTTTGCCAGTGGGTTTCATGACTTAATGGAGGTGTCAGCTTTATTTTGTTAACAATATTGGACTGTTTTGACTTAAAAGTGTCCTGTTCCATATGAAGGTTCATCAGTTCCAAAATGGCATCAGTGGGACATTAGATTTGCCAATTAATTTGAAATACACCGAGTTCATCTTATCATTTAATGATCAGAAGTTGAGGAAAAGGCAATGGAAACTTCAGAAACTCCTCATTTTAATTGAATTTATGAACTAACTAGATTGGTTGTGGGAATGATGTAGGAAAGTTCTCTCACTCTATTTCTGTCTCTTTTTCTTATTCTTTCTCTGCTTCTGTGTCTGTGTATACACACACACACATAATTCTCTCCCTCCATCTATCTGTCTGTCTTCTCACTCATTAGTTCACTCAGGTATTAATAGAACTCATTATAGTTTAATTCTATCCTTTTTGTTGCAATGCCTATGTGACAATAGGTTTATCTATTGGACTATTTCCTTTAATGTATATGATTTAATGGGAAGGAGTGACAATTTAGGTTTTCTCTTCTTCATCTGATATTCATAATTCTTCAGAGACAATAGATAGCCAAGGTAGACCAACTGTCCTCAATACATTTTTCACTCACTCCCAAATGACCTGCTACTATGCTTTTCAATTTCACCATTAGGCTCATTCCTTTGTGGTAAGGTATTGACTATAGATAAATAGGATATCATAGTGGCAAGAATGATGTAATAAGAATCATAATACCTAGGTTCTAGGACTTATGTGGCAATGTGTTGTGGAAATTTGAGCAAGTCACTTAAATTTTCTGAGAATAGTTTTTACATTTGTAAAATTTTGATGATGATATCTATCCTACCTACCTTACAATGTTATCATGATGAGAGAATGAAAGAATATAAGTTCAACCACTTCATAAAACAATAGACAAAAACAGAGAAATATGAATTGGTAGGTTATGTTGAATGATTTCTGAGGTCTTATTAAGTTCTCAAATTATATAATGATAATTATTTCAAGAATCTCTTGATAATATGCAGTGTGTTAACTGCAAAGGAATTCGCTTCATAAGACTATTGCCAAACAGAATCATAGATTTTCACTAAAAATGTACCTTAGAAGTCATTTGTTCCAAACCTATCTTTCATTTGTTCCTAAACACTAAGTATACACTTGTTCCAAACCAGAGAAGAAACTAAGTTCCAGAGAGGTTGAGTAAATTGTTTAAGCCCACACAGGTAAGTGTTTTCAGCTGGAAGAGAATAGAATTCTGAGTGAATAAGAGACAGCATAGGTAAGGTTGGAACATGGTTAGAAAAAACATTTAGCATGGATATCTCCTAAAGAAGAACAAACCTAATTCAAGCATCATAGAGAACACTGGGTAGTCATATAACAATAAGAGGCTGTTAATTGGAATAGAGGAGAGGAACATTAAAAACAGAAGGGAAATAATTTCAAGGAACTAGAATTTTGTCTAGAGTGTATTCTGACCCTTTTATATGTGCTTCTCTTTTATTCATGGCTGGATAGGTCTCAATGTTTTATAGTGATACTTTGAGGTTTTCAATTTTATAATGATACAATTAAAATACGTTTGATAAGATATTTGGATTTAGGGAAACTGATTCAACAGGACTAAAAGGAGTTTGAATCTATCCCTCCAGTGTAAAAATACTATAAGTTGTTAAAAAAATTGAAGATGTCATATGTTCAAGGATATTTTATGAAATTGGCATCCATATCTCCTGATGTTTTAAGAATTGTCAACCTAAAAGGTAGTTGTAAGTATTAAATGGATCCATAAACACTGCAGAGTGAACAGTTTCAGTTATAGAGTACATTTTTCACCACTATAAAGTTTGTAACAAAATGGTAAAAGAGAAAATTGAACAAAAAGGCATCTCTCACATCTTCTCTGATAAATACTAGAGTGAATATTAGAAAGAAGTAAATAAAAATGCACAAATAAGAGTTACATGAGATTTCCATTATAATATGCATTTCAGAGAACAAAGACAAACAAAGGAAGTTTTATGCTATCAGTGCCTGTTCCTGGCACAGAAGTCTTGCTTCATAAAGTAAGAGAGTATGAACAGGCATGTTTAAAATCAGGAGCAAGACCACAGAGCCCCAGGAGATGAGGTTAAGCTCTGCTCTGAGCTAGCCTTGATTTTCCCTGAATTTTGCTTTGCCTTATGACCTAGTTTATTTGCAAACTCACAGGCCTTAGATTGCTTTCCTAGCATTTCTGTATATAGGGCCTACAAGGCTCACAGCACAAGAGAACAAACAAGGGGTAGGCAAGAGAGATGGCTAAATAGAGCACAACTCTATGAGTGAAGCTAGGGATATTTTAATATGCATTTTAATCAACAAATCAATACATTTTATTAAGTGATTATTGTGTACCAGCTACTGCACTAAGCTCTATGCATACAAAAAGAAACAAAAAGAACACATAATCTAATAACTATCCATATTTTAATAACAACTAATTCTTTTCTCTATATACATTTATCATTTTATTTGGCAATATATATTATGTTATATTATAATATATTATGTTTGTTATATTATTATAATATACTATATTGCATACAAATTTTACATAGTGGATAGTTCAAAGCTGGGTAAACATGAGTAGAAATTCTGCTTCTGACAAATTCTGGTTGTGTGATACTGGGTGAGTTATATAACCTGCCACTTCTCTTAGCAACTCTAAGACTCTAAGGTACAGAGAGTGGACTAATCTGCATTGGTAGCAGGAATTCCTCAACTTAGAGTTCCCTCTACAATCAGTACATATACATACATATGCATATATTATATGGGGTTTTTATTCTCTAGTTGGGTTTTTGCTAATGCCATCAAATCATGTTTTGTTTCATTCCACAGGTTTCTATTTTATTCTTGTCTTAGACTTACTTTCCTATTCATACGCATCACTTCTCTTCCTCCTGATAGAGCTTAGGCTCCTTACAGATAGAGACAGTCCCTTTTTTGTTTTTATGGAGTCAGCTAGTCCTTTGCATAATTCCTAGAACAGAGTAGGCAATTAATAGATGCTTTTCGATTGGTTGGTTGATTGGGAAAAGTCCTGTGTGTAGTGAGGAAGAATCAAATAGTCACACATAGGGGAAATTATTTTTTAACATATAAGGATAAAGTTTTTGAACGTTTTAAGGCCATATAATTGCCTTGTCTTGGTTTCTGTGAGCTTTAAAGTTTCCTTTTTGAATCACCTATATGTCATACTCATTTCATCTGGACTTATTTAGCTCATCTGCAATAATCAACAGACATTCTGTATATGGCTTTAAAAGTAAGACTTTAACAATTATTCACTTATTATTCCTTCAATGCAAACAAAAGAGTATGTAATAAGAATCCCATTCATGGATTTTTTTTAAAATGTGAGGAACATTACAAGAATGCTATACAAACAAAGCATTTAGCAACAGAAAGCAATAGTGTATTTTAGAGATGATTCTGAAGAAATTTCATTAGACAAAATTAATAAAATGTTTATTAAATGTCTACCATGTACAAGGAACTCTATGAGGAAATGAAGCATATATGTGGTCCATATCCTCAAGGAATTACATTTGGATAATATGGAGATAACTGTATGCAAATGTCTATAATACAAAACAAGACATTTTAAGAAAATAAAAAGGTGCAAAAATATTCTATGATGAAGTTAAGGAAGAAAAAATCATTTCCAACCAGAGGAATGTTATTTGGGTTCAAAATTTTATGGTTCTCAAACTGAAAGATGTATTTCTCTATAGCTCAAATTAATTTGTATGATATCAAATAGAAGTAGAGTAACATCTCCATGCCAGAGGATTAGTTGTATTCTGAATTCTTTTGGGAATGACCACTTCACATTAAGAAAGGCCATATTGAAGGGGCAGCTGGGTGCCTTAGTGGATTGACAGTCAGGCCCAGAGTTAGGAGGTCCTAGGTTCAAATACCACCTTTGTGTGACCCTGGGTAAGTAACTTAACCCCCATTGCCTAGCCCTTACTGCTCTTATGGCTTAGAACCAATACAAAGTATTGATTCTAAGATGGAAGGTAAGGGTTTAAAAAAAAGGCTATATTGAATTGGTAATATTACAAATATGGGATGAGACATCAATGTTCTGCCTTATTATCAGAGTATAAATTTTTTTATACATTAAAAGCATTCAAAATAGCAGCAAAAGACGTTTAAAGAGTACTTTCAAGTTTGTAAAATATTTATAATATATTATCTCATTAAACTTCCTGTGAAACTTTCAATATAGTCTATATGGGATAAGGAACCAAAATTTAGGAAGTTTAAGCATTATGTCTAAGGTCACATAACTAATAAGTATCTTTGGCAAGATTAAAATCTGCATCTTTTTTTTTCATTTCTCCAGGTCCATCACTCTATTCACTACTTTATGCAGCCTCTCTGATTTCTTGCCTATTTTCTTGAGTGTGTGCTTCAAGAACCTAGCAATGGGTATAGAATATCTTCTATTTGAGGGCTAGGCTTTCTTTTTTCTCTCTAATGATCATAGCCTACTAATTTCAAAGAGTTTCTCAGAGAATATGAAACATAGTCTAAACCAGACCCACATTTCCTTGTTGTATTGTTAAGCATGTTTGCAGAAGGAAGATTGAATTAAACAGGATCATTTTGCACAAGAGTGCTTCAGGGCAGGCCATATGCAGAGCATGAATAGCAGCCGTATGGCAAACTGTACTGGGGTTATGAGCTCAAGCATAGCATCAAGTGTAACACTTTCTGTACACAGCAGGCATACAGTACATGATGTTAACTGCCTGCCGAACTCATTCCAGGCCTATGGAATGCTAGAAGGCATCATTTGAAAGGGAACAGCGAGAGTTGGGGTAATCCTTTGGGGGCTCTAGCTGTGTATTGCTGTGATATGAAGTCAGAGCTGATAAATTCAACAGGCCACCCAAACAGCTGCTTGGGACATGAGGCAAATGGCAGGCAGGGCTCCCCTCTAGAGGGTTCAGAAAAGATTGTCAGCCACCTGTGCATCTCTTCACATACCCACATATGCACATGTAAATAATACAACTCTCCCAATATCAGCAGTGATATAGAGTATGGGAAATTTATATGATTGTAGGCAAATTATCTTGCCTCCATTTTTGAGCCCAAGAGAATAAAATGTAAGTAACTATAGTTTAATATCCTGTGGAGAGAACCCAAATATGGAAGGAAAACTTTAGTAAAAGCCCAATTAAAGAATCAATGTGCCAGTTCTAACCATTTAAATAAAAGTTCATCTCCAGATACCATAACATAATGGCTTTTTGCTTCTTGAGGAAGTCAAAATAAATGAGTCTTCCCTTCCGTCATTAAAAGTCCATTGGGAAACATGGGCTAACCATAATTCCAAAGACATCTTTATGAAATCCAAAAGGACATTTTTAGTGCTGTGTCAGTTAAAATCCCCATTTCATATTTCAAGTAATAGCACTCAACTCTTTGGTTATTAAATTATCAGGAATAAAGATTGTATCCTTTACATGAAAATACATGCAACCTCTTCTTGAACTCCTCATAAACACAGTGCATAGAATGCTGCCTTAAATGGTAGAAATGGCCACAGCAAATGGATAGCATTCAAATGGTGTCTGTAGGCTGTATTTTTCTTCACACAGTAACATTTGTATAATATAGTTTTTATGTCATTCCATTCAAAAGAATTTTGAATTCACAGAAAAATCATGTTCGGAAAATTGATTCAAAATAGCATTGATTTATTAGAGAGAATGTGTGTTAGCCAGAAAAAGGAAAAATCTATTTTAAATTCATAATCTTAAAAAATGGAATAAGACAAAAAAGAATACTCCAGAATATATGGATGTGAACAGAGTATGAGAAGCAATTTTTGGAATAGAAAAATAGCAACATATTGATATGGCTTCTAACACTTCTAATAGATGAAATGTAATATAATGAACATGGTACAGGAATCAGAAAGAGAAGTACAAATCTCCCTAAGACATATTCATTAGTCAAGAAAGTAGCTCCAATTTCCTCATCTGTAAATGGACAATAATAGCACCTACCTAACAGTTATTATAAAGATCAAATGAGATAATGTTTGTAAATGTATTGAAAAAATTAAATTGCTATATAATGTCAACTATTATTTGTTTATGTTTATTATTATTATTATTATTGATATTATCATTACTATTATCTTATAAAAGGCAAGAGGTAGAGATAACTGATTGAGAGCCTACATGCTTCAGTGAAATCTAGGTAATGTTGAAGGACCAATGAAGGTCTCTACTATGTTGGCTCTACCAATATGTCAAATATATAAGAGAATATGGATTAGAGACATACAAGATATAGAGCATCTTTGAAGGTCATAGCAACTTCAAAAATATCTCAAATATATTAGACTAAAAGATTATATTAATAAATGCTTTCTAATAATTAAATATTTATACATATATACATAAGAATAATAGACAATAAAATATTATCATTATTTCTTTAATGAAATTGAATTATTATTTCTTTGATTGAATTTTACTTCCTGTTAGCTAATTTCATAGTGTTTTAAATGTGATAAAGCAATTCTGTGTAATATCATTTGAAAACATGGTAACTTTTGTTTCATATTTCAAATTCTTAAATATTATTCATAAGATATAATGTTAAAAAAGTTTTTTCTATAATTTGGACAATGTTAAATTATGAACTAAATGTTTGAAGTAATTATATATATATATATATTTGGGAAAGTTATGATGTTACATTCTAATACATTGTTCTAAGTTTTGATTCTAATTCTGGTTCCAAATTTTAATTTTGAAGCATTTTTATTCTAAAGCTATTTGGCTTTTTAAGGAAATTATGGTTTAATTTGTCAAGATCATGGTTTCAACTGGATTTTTTAAAGCAGAAAATTGAAGTTTTCTCTTTAAAACTCCTTATTTATTTAAAATACATAACATCAAATGATCAAATATGACAGACTTTGCTACTAACGGCAGTACAATGATCCAAGACAATTCTGAGCGACTTATGAAAAAGAATGCTAGCCATCCCCTAAGAAATAACTATTGGTATTGAAATGCAGATGAAAACATGATTTATCACATGTCTGTTTGGGTATATGATTTGGGGTTTTGGTTTTACAAGATAACTCACTTAAAATAAATAATATGGAAATATGTTTTGTATGATAATACATGTATTATCCAGATTAAATTGATTCTAAGCTCCAGGAGGGAGGAGGGAAAAAGAGAGGGAAGTAATATGGATTATATAACTTTGGAAAACTTATGTGGAAATTTGTTTTTAAAATAAAAATACACAAAAAAAAATAACAGTTGAAATTCTTATCCCATTTCCCCATTACTATTCCTTCACTAGAGAGGGAATAAGTATAAGAGGGGTGAGGTAATCAGGAATTCATTTTATAGAATCATTTAATTGTGAAATATGAAATTTGTTTCTCTATATTAGGTTTTGAATCATAATTGGTATGCTTGGTAAATTATTAAAGGAAATTTAGGAATTTTTTCCATTGAATTATTATTATCTGATAAAGTTTAAATGTCATATTTTAAGATATGACATTGTGTGCTAAAAAATTCTTATATTTTACAGGAGCTGTTAGGTGAAGTTTGGGGGAAAAAAAGCATGGTAAATTTCAGATATTTTTTAGGTCTTCTTATTCAGATCTACTTATTTAGGCCTTCATCCAGTGGTCTGAAGCTGTAGTGTCCTAAAGAATTGAGTTTTTCTCCTTGTTTAAGCAAGCAACTTTATGAGTTAAATTTTATATAAGTGAATTAGACCATTTGGAAAATCATTTAATTGTATTTATTAATCTCTGGAATATAGCAAAGCTGTATTTTTGCTTAAAAAATGAAACCCTTACCTACTGCCTTAGAATCAATATTGATCCTAAGGCCAAAGAGTAGTAAGAGCTAGGCAATAGGAGTTAAGTGATTTGCCTAGGGACACATGGCTAGGAAGTATCTGAGGCCACATTTGAACCCAGGACCTCACATTTCTGAACCTGACTTTCAATCCACTGAGCCACCCAGCTGTCCCCATGTATTTTTCTTAATCTACTTTTAAATCTTGAAAGACTAGATTGTAACTATTCTTATGACAGATCAATAGCCTACCTTGATTGATATTAAGGCATGAAAAAATAGCAATAATTTGACCCTAAGATATAAATGATGATGATTTCTACTTGGAGGAAAAGTTTGGGGACTTTTAATATGTTCCTATTCTGAGTTTTTTGTTTTTATTTTTTATTTTAAGATTCTGATCTTCATTAATTGCCATCACTCCTTCTTTAAAGAGTATTGCCAGAATTGGAAATTGAGGGGATGTTCATGAGTTAGAGGACAGCTGAACAAATTGTGGCATATGCTGGTGATGGAATACTATTGTGCTATGAGAAACTATAAGTAATATGATTCAGAAAAAATTAGAAAGATCTGCATAAAGTGATACAGAGTGAAATAAGCAGAATCAGGACAACATTGTAAACAGTAATAGCAATGTTCTACAATGATCAACTGTGAAAATTTGACTACTCTCAGCAATGCAATGATCTGGAATAATTCCAAAAGACATGAGAGAGAATGGTATCCACCTACAGAGAGAGAACTATTGAATCAGATGGATGCAGATCAAAGCATACTGTCTTTCACATTGGTGTATTTAGGTTTTATTGTGGAGTTTTGATTTTGTAGGTATGTGCTTTTACTACAATGAACAGTATGGAAGTGTGTTTTGCACGATAATACATGTATGGCCCAGATCAAATTGTTTAGCATCTCCAAGTTGTGGAGGGAAGAGATTAGTTTGGATCTCACAATTTTAGAAAAAATATGTTGAAAATTATTCTTACATGTAACTGGGAAGATAAAATATATTTGAAAAAATGAAATCCCTTCCAGCTCCAAAACAAATAAATTAATAAATAAAAAGATATTGCCAATGTGCTTATGCTAATTTCACTGGGAATATTGAGTAAACAACCTTGCCAAAAGTAAAGGTGGGATTTGCTTAATAACCTTTGAGAAGAAGAATGTTTAAATCCTTTGTCTGACTGTGGCACCCTAGAAATGAAAGTGAGACTTTGTGTAGAACTTTGCTATTACTCATATCTGAAGTCAAATAAAGCATTCTGTGCTAGAAGGACTTGTTTTGCTGCAGTGTGCATTTTGTCTCTGCCTTTTACTTTCATAGCAAATTCCTCTTAATTAGGAAATTTGATAAATTAAATCTTTATTAGTTAAAAGCTGAACTACCTAAGCTACTAATGTGTAACAACAAAAATATTTTACCTGAAATTGTGATTCTTTTTATACTTAGATAAGAATTTGGCCTTAATTTCTGTTACTAAATATTTAAAATACTTCCAATGTCTGAGTGGTACAATTAGGCAATGATCTTGGAACATCTAAATCAGGATATAATTCCACTGTTTCATGAAGTTACATTAGCAGCATTTTTCCTTGTTTTGAGTCAGAAGACTTGTGCACAATGACTTATCTTAGAGAAAAATGATTCATGTTTTTTTTGTTATTTCTAAGTGATATATTTACTTATTTATTTTAATACTATCATTTTTGTATGGGACATATTTTGTAATATAAGCAGATTACATAAGGATATGTATGCTAAAATTTAATAGCAATAATCTATGTAAGGATGATATCTAGTTTATGTAAATGGTTAGAAACTTGTTATATTTCACTATAGACAACTTGTTTGATACAATATAACATAATTTGCCTTGCTTTTTATGTATGCCATCGCTACTCTGTTGTAGGTGAGGGTGAGATAGCTTTCATGTGAATTTATGTATGTTATTATCTAAATTTGACAAAGAAGTCACATATTTACAAAGAGTTGTTATCTAAGGATCCTGCAGAAGGATAAGGTTCTTTGCAGAATCTCATCCTCCTGAGGGAGGATTGAGAATTAAAACTGGAGATTAAAACAAATAATAACAAACAATAACAAATTATAAATAACAATAAATAAGACATAATAAATAATGGACATGAGATAATATTTGAAGTAAAGGTTTTTGAAGTAGAAAAGATCAGATATTTGACATATACAAACATATATCAAATGTTTCTAGTTGTTTATAAGGCATTGAGCATGTTCTAATGCGAAGCTGAAAAAATTTTGCTGTATATCAACTTTTTTTCTTTCAGTTTGTTGTTGACAGTTTTCTAAAATAGGTATTTGATTGAGACAGAAGTAAAAAATAGTAAAAATGAAAAGAAATGTAAAATGTTAATATAGAGTTTCATAATTGGATATCCTCTTTATTAATAAAATTAGAATTCTAAGGTTTGATTTAGATCTGACCATCCACCCTAACTATTGGCAATGCAAAGTTTTAGTGACTATGTTAAATTGTATTAAGATCCATTTTAAAGCAATTCTAGGGAAAGAAGTTATCAGTGACCTGCACCAAGACAAAACAGATTTACCTGAATAATTTCTCTGATGATCAGCATGACTCCAGATGGCTGAAGATGACAGCAATAGCAGGAGACCCCAGAAATCAGATTGCTACATCATGAGACTTTGAGTCCTTGGATATACTTGATTGGACAGTGGGAATTGGGTCACTTTTCCCTTTCATGTCTCTCTCATGCACTGTTATTTTGTTTGTTGGTGAGACTCTTATGCCATAAGGGAGTACCTCTTAATGGCTCCCTGTCAACCTATCAGTCATTTGACATTATGTTATGAATCCTCCAAGCATTACACAGAGGCCTTCCATGTAGTATATAGTCACCATATTTGGGATGATTCATTGGGGAAACTGAGATCCAATTTTCCCAAGAAGAAAAGAAGGGATTGTGGAAATAATTTTTCATGTGATGTATTAATTCCTACATATTAGTGAGAATTCCTGTATATTCCTGGATCAGGTATAGGAGTCAGAGATACCTTTTAGCCTGCTGCTTTTTACATTTTCTTTTTCTTTGGGAATCCCAAAGAGTATCTTTCTTCTTAACAGAATTTGATTAATAGATGAATGGGAAAAGGGTTTGCCAGCCTCTGTGAAAAACTTCACCTGTCAGTTTGGGGAAGAGCTGAGAGTCTGAAGGACCCCCAATTAAATAGCTATCACCAATTAAAAATGTCTTGGGATGGTCAAGGGAGGAGCTCAAATAATGAGCTACCCAAAATTTACCAGGCTGCTTGATTCAGCTCAGGCATCCCTGGTTTTGAGGGACAACCATGGAAACCTTTATATTATATATCAATAATGATGCTGACCTAACCAATAAACCTCATATAATCAATAAACATATTCTTAACCAAAAATAAGTCTCAAGATAATTTTAATTAGAATAATATTTATCATACTTTAAGGATTATAAAGTACTTAACATGTTATTTCATTTGATTTTCATAATAATCCTGTGAGATACATGCTATAATTATCACCATTTCCCAGAGGAGAAAACTGATGCTTAAAGAGGTTAAAATTTTCTCCAATCATATATCTAAAAAGTTTCTGAGGCAAGATTCAATCCTGTCTTCCTTACCTTGCCTAGCATTATATTAAGGATATGAAAACACATGTACACTCTGTAAGGGTTAAAAATTAAAGGTTTGAAGCAAATTAATGAGGAATATGGTTGCTATAATTATTATTCAAGTCAGAATGACTTTTTAGCAATTTATTTATAAAATAGAGGGAAAGAGTGAAAGTAGAGAAATGAGAAAGAGGGCAGAGTAAGAAATCTAGCTTAATGAGCTAGACTAATTGCTCAGGCACTGGTGTTACTCCAGCAGGGCTTCAGAAGGCCCAGCCAGAGGGCCTTGGGGTCAATTAAACAAGGGTTTTAGCCATGAGGCCTCCTCCAATAAGCAAGACCTCTCCAGAGGCTAGTAACTCTCAGGGAAACAAGGAAAGGGAATAAGTCTTTTTTACTCACCCACATGGTAGTTCTAAAGGAAAAAATCCAAGAGCAGTCCAAGGTTCCAAGCTGGAGCTCCTTCAAGTTCAAGTTGAAGGCAAAAGACCTTGTCACAGGAAGTTCTTGCCACTTTTAAAGTCCCTTCCTTTAATCTCTTTCTGTGCTTCCTTCCACTTTACGTGGACTAATTATAGCTTTTAACTTTGTTCAGGACTGTCCATGAGGCAGTCAGTTGATTCTGATTCATCACCCACGATAGCACATATGTGTCACAGACCTCCCCTTAATTAAGGAGAAGTGGGGTGTATACGCTTCTGGTGATTAAATTTTAAAATGGGCAGGGAATAGTTAATCCCATCTTCACAACACACACAGATTTCCATATCTATCTATATTTAAATCTACCCACACGTGTATACAAGTATATATCTATATGTGGAGAAAGAGAGATGAGAGGATAGAGAGAACTTGATAGAAAGTAGTGTAGGTTGGAGGCTGGGGAATCGTGTAGCCTATGAAAGACCATAGGTACCCTATGCCAACTTTTCAAATCACTTCTGGAAGAAAAAATGTGTAACAAATATTGTTCTCCTAGTAGGTTGCAATATTTTAACTGCTTCCAGACAAAGGATTGATTTGGGCAAGAAATCTTATAAAGCTAAACATTAGATCTTTGACTCTTTCTTCCTTGTGTCTCAAGCCTCAAGCTATTTCTAAAGCTTCTTTGTCTAGGAGAACAACTGAGTACTATCAGAACAACAGCACTAGGTCTCAAGAGGTGGAACATTTTTCCATTACTTTAATAACACACTGTCAATGACAAAAGGAGTGTGGCTGATGGAACCTTCAGGGAACCATATCCAGACTTTTTGTTCAAGGAATACTGGCTGGAAGAACAGAATAAAGTAGGAAAAATCCAAGTGGGATCTCTTGAGGTTAAACATGGTAAGCCAATGTGCTTAAATTTTAAGACAATTGCTCTTCTGTGAATCATTTTGAAGGGGATATTTTATGGCAGGGCCAGAGAATAGTTTAAATAGGACCTTTGGTCAAACTCAAACCAAAATATACTAGCCTCATGGTACAAGGAGTGAAGACTTCACTAAATTTTGCTTTCTAAACCCCTAGGGAAAGACACTGTACTACTCTCCAGAGGCTGATTCATAGTCTTAAGATGGTGCCTCAGGGCCTATTTCTCTCACAAATTGAGGATGAGTATTACAGTTTGTATTGTAAATAAACTTTGTGCCCCAATGAAGTTCATATATTTTTTCATTTTTGTTTTTTAATTGGTCTCTTTAACTTCTCCTGCCTAGGTAAGTATAAATTGTGATTTAAATAGCTATCTTTCATTTCCATATTATCATCAAATGTCATTAATCCATATTTTGATAATAAATATCAGACAATATTGAAGTTACCAAAGTGATTTTTTGATTTATTGAAAATGAAAAAATGTTGTTGATGAACTAAGAAGTTTTTAGATTTATTATTTCTGAATATTTGCAAGATATCTTTTGTCCCTTGATTCATTTTTTATTTATTTGTTAAAATTTAAAAATGCATTTTTGTGGTAACTGGCTTATTTGATTTTCCCATGTATATTTCATTCCCCATCAATGTGCCTTTGCACATATAGTACTCCATACATGATTTTCTAACTTTCTTCACCTTCACATCTCTGTTAGCCTTCCCTCCTTTGCTCAAGTGCCAATTTTTTTACAAAATAATGTTTCTATTTCCTCCAGTTACTAATATCTCCCCCCCCCCATAACTGTTTCAGTTGTATGGCCCTGAATATATATTGGTTGGCCACAGTATAATGAAAACATCTATACTTCAAGGAATATTATATTTTTTCTTCATATTCCCATCAACAAGCATAGTATTTTGGCACATAGCAGGTGCTTAATACTAAAAAATTCTTGTTGAAATTAATTGAATTGCTTGATAACTATTTTATAATAGATCATTTATCAGTTGAGGAATGGCTCTTTTTCCTTATAAATTTTAATTAGTTCCTTATATATAATAGATACCTTTATCAGAAAAAAATTGCTGCAAATACTTTTCTAGTTACTTCCTTTTATATTTTTTATATTTTTTGTAATAATTTAAATATTATGTAATAAAAAATTATCTATTTTATCCCGTATAATCTAATCTATTCCTTATTTGGTCATGAACTTTTCTCATATAGAGCTGATGAGTATTTTTTCTATATTTTTGATCACTTAATGGTGTAGTCTTTTATATATATCATATGCCATTTTTCATATAATATTGGAGATATTGATTTAAAGATTTTATATTACATATTACTCATGCAATTTTTAGAAGTTATTGCCAAATATTGACCCTTTATTGAAAATGATTTTTCTTTATTGAATATAAGGATATAACATTCATTTCCTTCTAACTTTTGTATTCAATATGTGACACACTGATAATATTGGGTAGATACGTAAATAGATACTGGGTAAATTATTAGAGAGTGTAGAAAAGTTAGGTCGGAGCCTGCCTGGCTCTGGAAGAAGGCACTGCCCTCCAAGGCAAATAGATTTAGGGTTTTATAGAAACATTTTAGATAGGATTGGGATCTTAGATATAGTTATAAGCTATTATAAGATTACTCTCACTTTCCTCCTTTTTCCTATTCTTATTTTCCTAATAATAAACTGTTTTGTGTTTAAGAAACTGCTCTCCTGACTTTTCTTCAAAATCCTACCCCCAAAATTTAACCCTTCACAATTCCTAATATAAACCCAATGTTGTCATAGGATATAATTAGGTTATCTATATCAATTTAAAAAAATTATTCAAATCAGTACTAATTCCAGAAATTTAAATTAAATAGATCTGAAATTCAAACACATACCCTTATAAGTGGCAAAACCAAAAAGAGAAAAATGATAAAGGTCAGAAGGGCTATGAAAAAACAGAGACATTTAATCACTATTGGTGGACCTGTGAAAGGGCCCAAGCAGTCTAAAAAGCAAGTTTTTATTGAACATAAATAAGTCATTAAGTGGTTTGTGATCTTCAACCTAGCTATGCCACTGTTGTACCTAAATTCAAAGTAGATCAAAGAAAGAAGAAAATATCTTTTATGTAAAAAAAAATATTTAGGTGGAGGGCAGAGCCAAGATTGCAGCTGTAACCACTCCGACAATCCTTCCAAACCAATCTTTACAGGTCATCTCAAAATGACAAATGTCAAAGCAGGATGAAGTGAGTTCTCCTGCTGAAAAAAAATGTGAGGGATAGGCAGAGAGAGTTGATTTTCATGGGATAAGGGGGAAGTAGAAAAAAATGCACACAGAGGAGTGTTGGCTGAACCCCTTCCCCCCAACAACTACTGTATCAGATTCCATACTAGGCCAACTTTGGGATCCCAGGATGCAGGCTACACTAATGAAAGAGCACCTCAGACACACATCTGGAAATCCTAAGCTCTGGCAGCAGTCTGGAGTGAGCTCCAGAAGTCTATAGCACTGGGCACTTTCAAGTCTGCTCTGCTACAGTGAAGAATTAACCCCAAGGCAAAATAATTTACAGTGCCTAACCCTGCAAGGCAGCAGAGAAGACAGAATCAGCAAACAGCTTTCAGAATTCCTAGTCCACAGATGAAAAAAGGTTGGGGAAATGAGTAAACAGAAAAAAAAAAAAACACTTCACCCTTGAAATTTTCAGTGGAGAAAAAGAGCAAAAAACAGAACCAATAGGGGATAATGAAATCCAAGCAATGACATGCAAAACTTCAAAAAAATGGGAATTGATCTCAAACTCTAGAAGAATAAAAAAAATGAAATAAGACAAATTGAAGAAAAATGTGGAAAAGAAATGAAAGTAACACAAAAAGAAAATAAAGGCTTAAAAAGTAAAATTGGTGAACTGGAAAAAGAGGTATAAAAATTCAATAAAGAAAAGAGTTACTTGAAAAGTAGAATGGACCAAATGAAAAAAAGGAGGATCTAAAGGTCATGAAAGAAATTCAGTCTTTAAAAAATTAGAATCATGCAATAGAAGCTAATAACTCTGCCAAGGACGGTCCCAAGCCCGGCTGAAAAAGGAGGAGGGTTGGGCGTGGGGCTAGCAACCCCACCCCGTAAAAATCACATTTGCTATAGAAACTGCAACCTCACCAAACCAACAAAACCGACGATCACCTAGTCTGGAAGATTGCTCTCCAACAGAGTCCATGATGCATGCTGGTGAAAGCCTCTGGGAAGCCAGCTCGCCAATAAATCTTCTGACGACCAAGGCAAAAACCAGAATAGCGACATGGAACGTAAGAACCTTATACAAAAGTGGAAAACTCGGCCTCTATATGACTTTCGTGGATTTCGAGAAGGCATTTGACAGCGTGGACAGGAACATTATCTGGAGATTGATGCAGCACTACGGGATTCCCCCGAAGCTCATCAGCATCATCCAGCGGTTATATGAAGACTTTACCTGCCAGGTCATCCATAATGGGAAACTGACGACTCCCTTCACAGTGAAGACCAGAGTGAAACAAGGTTGCATGCTTTTGCCCCTTATCTTCTTGATGGTCATAGATTGGACCATGAGAAGAATTACCAAGGACAACAATACGGGCATTCAATGGACTCATACCAAACAGCTTGAGGACCTTGACTTCGCAGATGACATCTGTCTCCTTTCTCACAAGCAGCAGGATGCGCAAGCCAAACTTGCAGTACTCTCTGAAGAAGCTGAGAAGACAGGTCTGAAGATCAACAAGAAGAAGACCAGGTGATCACAGTCAACAGCAGACAAGACCTGCCATTCCAACTACAGGGAGAAAACATCAAGGAGACGGACCACTTCACCTATTTGGGTAGCATAGTCAGCAAGGACAGCAGAGCAGATGAGGACATCAGAAACCGAATCAACAAAGCCAGACAGGCATTTAACACCTTACGGTCTGTCTGGATCTCCAAAGCACTGTCCCTTGTCACTAAGCTCCGAATCTTCAATACCAACGTAAAGGCCGTCCTCCTATATGGATCAGAAAGCTGGAGAGTGACAAAAGTCAACACCAACAAACTCCAAGTCTTTGTTAACAAATGTCTACGCTACATCTTGAACATCAGATGGCTTGAAAAGATCTCCAATGCTAGTCTCTGGGAAAGAACAATCCAGTATCCCATTAGTCAGGACACAAAGAAACGTAAGTGGAGATGGATAGAACATACGCTACGAAAACCGGAAGACAACGTAGCTAGACAAGCATTGAGCTGGAACCCTACAGGGAGGAGGAAAGTCGGAAGACCAAAACAGACCTGGCAAAGATCTGCCGAAAATGAAACAAAAACAGTCGGAATGACATGGGCCCAGCTGGGGAAGTTGCCCAGAACAGAGTCCACTGGCGTGAGATGGTTGCAGCCCTATGCTCCTAAGGAGTCAACAGGAATAATATAATAAATAATAATAGAAGCTAATGATTTCACAAGGAAAGAAACAATAAAACAAAATCAGAAGAATGAAAAAATAGAAGAAAATATTAAATATCTCATTTAAAAAAACTGATCTAAAACATAGTTCCAGGAAAGAAAATTTAAGAATTATTGGACTAGGGGGCAGCTGGGTGGCTCAGTGGATTGAGAATCAGACCCAGAGGTGGGAGGTCCTACATTCAAATATGACGTCAGGCATTTCCTAGCTGTGTGACCCTGGACAAATCACTTAACTCCCATTGCCTAGCCCTTACCACTCTTCTGCCTTAGAACCAATGCTCAGTATTGATTCTAAGATTGAAGGTAAGGGATTAAGAAAAAAAAAAAAAGAATTATTGGACTACTTGAAAGTCATGATCAAAAAAAAAAAAAGTCTGGGCATACTACAAGAAATTATATGTGGGTAAAATAGAGATTGAAAGAATCCACAGATCATCTCCTGCAATAAATCCCCAAATGACAACTCCCAGGAATATTACAGCCAATTTCAAGAGCTCCCAGGTCAAGGAGAAAATACTGTATGCAGTCAGAAAGGAATGATTCAAGTATCATGGAGGCTCAGTCAGGATTACACAGGATCTAAAGGCTTACACAATGAAGGTCCACAAGGCCTAGAATATGATAATCTGGAAGGCAAGGGAACTGGGTTTACAACTAATAATCACGTATCCATCAAAATTTACTGTATTCAATGATGGGAAAATGTGGTCATTTTATAAAATAGAAAATTTCCTAGCATTCTTGAAGAAAAGACAAGACAAACAGAAAATTTGGTGCCCAAATATAAAATTCAAGAGAAGCATAAAAAATAAATAAGAAAAAAAATTAAGGGCTTCAACAATGTCAAATTAGTTATATTAATTATTATCATTATCAATGTAATTAGAAGAGGTAGATATAAACAGAGAGTATGGTAGTAAGCTATTTAGGATGATATGTAAAAAATTAGGGGTGAAAAAGAGGATAGTACTAAGAGAAATAGGAAGAAGTAAAATGAGGTAAATTATATCAAATAAAGAAGTGTGGGATTAAAAGATGATTAAAAACAATGAGAGTTGTATGAACTGATGCATAGTGAAGCAAGCAGAATCAGAAAAATTTGTACTATGTTATCAATATTATGAAAATTAACTCTGAAGACATAAACTGATGAAGAATGAAGTGAATAGTAGTAAATCAATTGAAATCAAAGGTAATAACACTATAAATACAAATATCTTTGAAAGTCATCAATATATTATCAACAAAATGATCATTCTTCCATTTTCAAAGACATGATGAAACATGCTATTCATTACAGAAAAATGATAGATTTATGTTTCCAGGAATTTCTCTCTCCATACACATATACACACAAAGATATGTGTATATGTATATAAAATATGTTTACATACACATATATGTATGTGTATTTGCATACAGCCTTTTATTTTGTTCAACTATGAATATCTCTCATAAGAAAATTTGTCATTTTTTCTTATCAATGAGGAAGGTAATATGAAGATATAAAAAGCGGATTTTTATTTTTCTAACAGAGCTTGGGAGTTCTACAGGTGTAACGTTTTTCATGTACTTTCAGATAGGGCAACTATTATAAGTTTTACTTAACTCTTTTGTTTGTTCCAAGAGAAATTCTCACAAAATGAAAGTATTCTGTAAAATGTAAAACTAAAACATAGTGATAATTTTTTTAATTACTAAAAAAAACTGAAAATGAAATTAATTAAACAGTAAAACTTTACATCATTATGAGAAGCAAGAGAGAAAAGTTTTTTAGCCTCATGATCAGCAGTCAGCAACCTTTTTGGCCATGAGAGCCATAAACACCACATTTTTTAAAATGTAATTTTGTGAGTGCCTTACAGTGCTCACAGTGCACACTCCTATAACAGCTCCTGAGAAAAAATTGACTTTATGGCTCCTGCAGAAAGAGCCATATCTGGCCCTCAAAAGAGCCAGTTATAGCTTGAGAGCCATACGTTACTGATGCCTTCACAAATTGAAGTTTCAATTTGGAAATTTTATGGCCCCTTTTGCCTAGCTCTTTGATCAAGTGTACACTATCAGTGTAACAGACTTCAACAGATGGTGACATTAGCAGGATGTCATCAACATAATGTACCATTTTGCTGTCAAGGAATGTTATCGACTCAAGGTCTCTCTGCAGAATTTGGCAAAAGAGTGAACCTGAATCTGCAAATCCCTGGGGCAAAAGCGTCCAGAAGACAGATTTACCCTGCCAGGAGAAAGCAAACAGCTTCTAGTTGTCTCTGTGCAGGGGAACAGAGAAGTACGCAGAGCTCAGGTCCAGAACAGTAAACCAAGCAGCTTCAGGTGGAATTGCTTCAATGATTTGCGATGGACTTGGTACCACGGCATAGGTCTTTTGCACATGGTCGTTTATTGCTCTCAGATCTTGAACTAAACGCCATTGAGTCTTTCCATCAGGAGATAATTTTGCTTTCTTTATTGGCATGATTGTTGTATTGTATTGCTAAAATCCATATTTTAATATGCCCTGCTTCAATAAACTCTCTATGATGGGTTTTACTCCTTCCATCGCTTCTTGACTAAGTCTGAACTGAGGAATTCTTGGAGGTAAGCCTTCTTTCATCTCTTTCTTTACTGGTTCCGCTGACAATATCCTGCCCACCTCATTTGAATTTTTAGCCCACACATAATCTGGAATATCATCTGGAACCTCATAGATGTTATCAGTTGATTGGTATGATCCTCACTACATGTGTCTAAAAATAAAATGGGATGGTGTTTCAGAGATCTCTTAGGTATGTGTAAATAAATTTGCCCATCCGGTTGACATTGGATGGTTGCAGCCAATTTGCATAGAATATCTCTTCCCACGAGGTTTGAAGGACATGATGACATCAATAGGAAGGTGTGTTCAAGAGTAAGAGGTCCAAATTTTAACATTTTAACTTTTAGCTTTGGGACTTGTTGTGCTACCCCAGAAGCTCCTCTTACTCTTAAACTGCCTTGAAATTGACATCCTTCAGGTGGTTCTTGTAGTACGGAACAAGTTGCCCCTGTGTCGAGTAATCCCTCATAGTTTACTCCCTCGATTTCTAAAGTAACTCAGGGTTCTCCACTGTCATTGGACTTCACTGGCACTAAGGGTAATAAAGAATTCTCAGTATTTTGTGTACACTTGTCATTGATTCTTTGTTGCGTATGGTCTTTTGTCTCTAAACCCAAACTTCCTATAGCACCATTAGGCAAGTTCAGTTTAGAATCCAGATTACAGAAAGCAGGCTTAAAGAGCATACTCTCATTGAGAGCTTCTAAGTCATTGTCACTATTGCAAATTCCATGTTGGCTTTCATTAAGGGCTTCAGAAATGGAAGTTTGATTTGTTCTATCTTCCACTCTGCTCTTTAAAGAATTGTCAAGCCTTAAATCAGCAATTTCTCCTTCAGTAGTCTCCGGGATTGTATGATAGTTAGCTTGTGTTCCCTTCAACACTTCAGGTTCAATTACTGATTCAAAAGCTGACTGTTGTTCCCTATTTTGCCCTACTGTTTTTGTGACTGACATTAGATGATTTTTATTTTTATCAATCACAGTAACAGTCTTGATGTTATGTTCAATCACACTGATTGTAGAAGAAGGCAACTGTTCCCTATCTCTTCCCCAAAGTTTAGGATGAAATTCTGTAGCTAAGGGGTTGAGAAAGGTGGATTTTGACTTTCCTACACAGCTGCTATCATCTTTTAAATCAGTGGGTCGTTTCTTTAAAATCAAGTTCTTGCCAACCTCTAGACTTTTTTGCTCTTTAACCTCTAACTGTGACCTTGTGTCTAAAGCAATTGCATGGGAAAGAACTGTTGCATCTAATTCTAAACCCGTTTGCAAATTTTCTTGATGTGATTCTTTGCAATGGTTTGATTCATGCTTCTCACCCAATGTGTGTGATATGGAATGAGAAAGCTGATCCCTTATATACTCATCCTCCTTAACGCCAAAGATTTCTTTGCGCATTTGCATTATGTCTTCCCATTGCTCATTATCTACCACAGACCTATGTGTATCCTCTGTGTAGATTACTTTAGGCACCTTTTCTATTTTGCCTCGATTTCTCATTTTGCTCCCCTCAATTCTCTTAGACTCTGCCACACCCAAATTACACTGATTGATAGGTTTTAAATTAGAAATCTCGATTCATAATGATGTTTTCAGTTTCGTGCCCATTTGTATATATCTCTCCATATCATCTAACGAAGGTGTTTGACTATACTTTTTGCATGTGTGATTGCAGCAAGTATCCGTATATTTTTCTTGATTATATCTATTTGATTCATTATTTCTAGCCCACTTTGAATTATAAAATGTTTTCCTATTATCTCTTTGATTATTGGGTTTTGAAAAATCAACTTGTTGCTTATATCTACAAAAATGAATCACGTGTCCGATCTTCCCACACAAGTAGCATCGGGGTGCTGATTTTGATTTTGGGGTGCTGTTGGCAGGTTGTCTAAACTGGTTTCTACTCGTTTGAAGAGCAAAATTCTTCACCTCTTCGATTTCTTTCTCCCGTCTGGACTTTTCCAATTGCCTCTTCAAGTCTGCTATGATCTCATCTTTCTCATTGTCAGATTGCCTAGCCATTCTCACTTCTTTCTGTTTGGAATCATGTATATATGCTGCATGATTCCTAATATCCTCCAGTGGTAATGATTCCCACTGTGGACAACTTTGCCTGAAGTAATTTTGTATCAGGATTGAGGTTCCCTTTACAAATTGTCTCCTTATATGATCGATCGTATCCTGGGATGAGTATCTCTAAGTCCTAATATCGTTTCAGCAGCTTCAATAACTCTGTCTAGAAAATTGCTCGGGTGCTCTTCTTCCCCTTGCCTCAGTTTCTCAAATTTTTGCCATGCATTTGGCCTTTTTGCAAAATTTCTCATTACTTCGATAAGATCAGCCCTGCATCTTAACAAGTATCTCATGTTGGCGTGTTGAGTGAAATCTAGATCTTGATGTACTAATGGCCATGATTCTAAATTTGGGTTTGTCCTAGTTTCGGTCAGGAATTTTTCCTTTTCAGAGGGAGTGTAAAATTCCCCCAAAAGAAATTCAACATCGTCGAAACTAGGGTTAAAAAGTGTGAACACTCGCTTTAATTCTTTTAAACTTTTGTAAGGGTTTTCGTAGAATCTTGGAAAACGGCGTTTTAAAACCTCCATATCACTAGGAGTGAATGCCTTGTATGTTTTGACATGCACCACCCCCTCTCCAGGTTGCACAATAGTCCTGTCTACTATTGGTAGGACAGAGACCACTGCATTCTGTATTGATTGATCTTTCTCTGTTTCCTTTTTCCCAAAAAATTTTGATTCTACGATTTCAAGTTGTAAGATGGTATGTTTATTGAGTTTATTCCCTTCACGTAATTGCCTCAACACTTGGAACAGTAGTTTTATGTTCTCAACTAGTTCCTTGTTATCATTTTCTTGTTTTGAATCAGATGCCTTATAATAGTTAAACAGATGAGTCAGGACCGCTTTTAAAATTGCCAAAAAATGCCATAGAGCCAGAACAATTGACACTGCTGTTGGAATGAAGCATATGCATTCAGCTAAAGTGAATGCAAACCATTTATAATAGTCGTAGATTTCAATTAATTGTTGTATCATGTTTGGTACTTTTACCAGCCAAAATGCACACATTCCCTGCATAAAAGACCAACTAAGCAGCGATAGACTGCTTAATATAAAAATCAATCTTGTGCAATTCATTTTCTTTTTCTATCCTTCAGAAGATAGGTTTCGAATGACTTGGCTCGCCAGATGTAATGTGGGTAATTTGAGTAAAAGGTGTTTGGGATAAGGGAAATTGAAAGGAGGAATGTGGAGACTTTCTAAGTGGGTAATCTCGATTACAGGTAGGCTGGGATTAAAGGAGATTCAGGGTATAATAGGACTGAAGTCAGGAGTATAACACAGAAAGGAAACAGAGATCTTTTAGGGAGAAGAGAAATTAAACTAAACAGACAAACACAGCAGGCTTACAGACTGGGACTTAGACTCAAACACAAACTGAGGGAAAGACTAGACTGAAATTAACAATCAGGCTTTAGTTAATTTCACAGGAAGGGACCTATTTTGAAGTAACACCTTCCTTCAAGATGGATGCCCCAGCTTCCCTCTAAGCCCAGAGCATGTTGTTTCTTTCCCTCTTCTTCCCTCTTGATAACTAACAGACAAATTACACTAATAGGGCTATTGAAACACAAAAGGGTTTATTTTGTTTGAAGGATGTTTGTTAGGAAGGTGGATCAAAGGAAAGCCCTATCACTTGTCTCAAGAACCTCAGGTGGGGGAAGGGAAGTAAAGATGGAGTCTGAGTAAGGACCTGCCTTTAAACTCAGCTTTACAAAATGCTATGGCTATCTAAAGGGAATAAATGATGATTTGACTAACTATAACTAATGCTGTCAATTAGATAACTCTTCACAGATTTAACTCCTCTCTAATTACTCTCCTTATTAACTCCACAGATACTAAGGTAAGGGAGGGAAGGCAGGGGTGGTATAGGAAAGGAAGATATAAAGGGTTTATCTAAAATAATAATTTCTTAAATAAATATATCAAAGCTAGGCTAAATTTCAATATTAAAGCTAGGTAATCAAAGCAGCTCACTCATTGACCACCTCCCTCTACGGAAGATCCAGTCAACTGCTTTTCCTCAAGATTCTAAACCTCTAACAGCTTTTCGAACTCTAGCCAAAGCTAGAAAAAACTATATGACCCCAATTCTGTATACTACACTTGAGAGCCATACGTTACTGATGCCTGCTCATGATACTCAAGAATCACAGAAAATTTTAGTTGATGGCCATCAATTTTCCATGCTTCACAAGATATAAAAGCATATATACTTCATATGTAAAAGAATATATTCATGGAATAATTTGGGATGTTATTTGTCCATTGAAAATATCTGGTCATATTAATTTTTGAAAAAGATTCTTTACTGCATAAGTTTATGATCAACAATGTGAGATAACCCTCTCAAGCATGTGATGTGTTAAGGAAAGTTACTTGTTCATCTTTGTCATGCTAGCTGATCTAAACTTAAATCAAGTTCAGCTGAATATGATTATAGTTGGCAGCTACTGGATCTACTTTTAGTATTTCAATACTGCATTAGAAGCTATGAGAAATATCCTGTGCTTGAGCAAGGGACTTGAGCTACCTCCTCTTCCTTAAGAATGGAGTGTTTGTTAAATGGTCCATGTTAGAATGACCGCCATTTTTCACCTTACCCTTTCTCTCCTCTCTTCTCTCAACTCTTTCATGCTGCTTTACTTCTCTGTAAGAACAGATGCAAGATTTAATTCCTGTGTCAAGGGGAAAGCCATCAATTTTGATGTAAATGGACATCAATTCTGTCCCTTAAAATGAGTCACTTCTTATATTAAGTTAAAGTAAATATCTAATTAGAACATATAGTCCACCTATAAATGACTAGAAGGGAAATACCCTTACTAAAGGATTGAGTTTATAGGGAAGTTTTATAGATAATATTTTGTTTTCTTTCATCCAGAATGAGAAATCTACTGTGAAAAGGCAGGTCCAACATCTCCAAGGGGGCAGGATTAGCTAGTATTTCTCGTTAATTCCCTTGCTTCTCCCTGAACGGTTTGTTACTTTTTATTCTAGGTAAGGAGAGAAAATTATCGCAAGGTAACCTCTCAAAATAAAATATATGTCCCCTACTCACTCACAGGTTTGGGGTCTTGTACAATCCTCTAATTGTTTCATCATGCCATCCCTCCTTCCACTGTCCCTACTCCAGAATGAATATAAGCTGCTGAACAAATTAAGTAGGATCCTTCTTTTGCTGAAAAGAAAAATAAAAAAAGCAAGGACACAAACATGATGCATACCCGTTATCTGATAAATTTCATGATCACTTTGGGTAACAAAAACTACTTTTGATTTGTCGAATTTAAGCAGCAACAAAAAGGAAAAACATTCACAATATTTATAGTGGTAGGAAAACCATGCCCTGGAGGCTAACTCTTAATCACATGCCCTTTGACCACTGAGTTTTTAAAAGGAAAATCAGACAGCCTAATGAGAGTCTTTCTCAATGTCCAGCTTGTTTAGGTCTAGAAGTTCATCAGGTAGCTTACAAGTACCATTAGCATTATAGATCATTTCCAAGGTCAATAAATATAGCCCACTATTTTGTAAAAGTAATTCCTTTTTCAGCTTTGTTCTCTTAAACAGGCTATTCCATTTTTTTCTTACCTTATTCAACAATCACATCTACGTACAATTTATAAAAATATATTACGATTTCCAACTGTGATATAACTCACTCTGAAATTAACTTGATATTCAGCAGCAAAGAAAGTGTGATACAACTGCAGAATTAACTGTACTTAGAGTACTTATTTGGCCTACAAATTAGGGCAGAGTAAAAAAGTTGCTAATCAGGAAAGTTTTTGTAGATCATAGGAGAATAGATTGAGTGCTGGAACGGACCTTCCTATATTAGAGGTGAGCTCCTTGAGAGCAAGGAGTATCTTTTAATCTTTCTTAGTATGCTCAGCATTTAGCACAATTCCTGGTGTACAGTAGACACTTCAGTGTTTATTGACTGATCTACATATCCCACATCACCTCCAACTTCTGTTACAAATTAGGAAACTTTAGCTCAGGAAAATTAATCTATTTACTTCAATATCAGATAGACAAAAAGTGATAGAGATGTGGTTTCAGCCCAGGTCTTGTGATTCCAAATCCAATTGCTCCTTATATATACGATGTGGCCTTAGTTTGGAGCAGTCTAAAGTTAGGCCTTTTAAGAAAAGAGATGCATGCTGAGCAAGTTACAAAATGGGAAATGAGTAGAATACTTGTCTAATCTAAATATCACAATCAAATCCTTTCCACTTTCTCATATCCAATTATGATTCTCCTCTTCCTGCTGTTAGAAGTAGTCTACACATCACTTTAACAAAATATTTTCCTAATATCAAAGAAATAGACCTAGTATAGCAATGATTGGTCCTGAATGATTTAAGTGCACTCCTCTTTAATAGATACTATATTAAATTACTCTGAAAAGTCCCCATGAGGCTCCCTGATTCTGGATTTTAATCATTTTGGTTTTAAGATATGAAGTCTTTAACTGAAAAGTTTTAACATTTCCTTTGATGAACTACCAAATTAGTTTAAGGAGGGGAACACTAATTTCCATGGTGAATGAGCAAGAGGAAATGACATAGTAAAAGTACTATTCTCTGTAGCAGAAAATAAACTGTTTGATAATGAAGAATATTTTTATTTTTCTAAAATACATTGTACTGATATCTTTTTATTATTATATCATAATCATTTTAGCAAGAAAAAATAGTTCTCTCTACCTTCAGATTGAAAGCTCCCTTATAACAAAGCAAAATAGAAAATCAAAAATGCATACTAATATATTGTTATCATACAAACCATCATGAGCAATAGTCCAACACTTTTGTTGATCATGTAATGTTAATATAACCAAAAAGAAGCTTGTTTATTTATTTAACATTTATCACCAGTATCAGCTTATTCCAATATTTAATTCTTATGACACAATTCTTTCATGTTATTCTTCTTTTATCTGCCTTTGATTCCATGTAATACACATAATGTGGAGTTGTTACAGGAAAAAAATAGCTTAAGATTTCCCATTTCAAATGAATGAGCAAACTAGGATAAATTCAAGAAAAAGACTAACATCCTGTATGCAAAAAGGTTTCAAAATAAGAAAATCAAATTATAGATAACTATATGAGCAAAGGTCCCTAACCACTAATAATAAGAGAAATGAAAACTCAACAGTTCTGGGGTCTCACTTTATACTCATAAAATTGACAAACGGCAAAAAATAGAAATAGAATTATCAGGTCTATGGAAAGTTAAGCACACTTGGATACTTTCAGATCTTTGAATTTGTCCAGTCATCATAAGAAAACAATCTGGAATTGTATGAGAAGAAGTTTTAGATTGGTTATACCTTCTGACTCAGTTATTTTCCTACAGGACATCAAAGAGGTCAAAGACAGAAGAAAAAAGTCCAATACATTAAAATAGTTATATTTGCTCTGATTTGTAATAGTAAGACTATAATAATATAAATGAAAACAACAATAAAAACAGGTGACCTCAGATTATTTTTAATGATTAATTCTGGTTTCCGAGAGATGCTGATAAAACAGTACCTTAGTAAAGGGTAGTATTACTAATGTTTATTATTGTATAAATTGTTATCAAGTGTTATGACAATTGCTTTTTTTGACTTTTTATTTTTTATGGGAAGGTCCATAAGTGGGAAATTATGATGGTGTAAGAACAAGAGTAATTCATAAATTTTTAAGTGAAAATATATTTTAAAATGAAAATCCTTGATACTTGCTATAAGTAAGTAAAGCTTAATTTATGTACTCTGACTAGCTGTGTCCATATAGAGACTGACAGGAAGGGGCAACAAGTAATCTGTCTCAGAAGTTTGCCATAGATATTGGCTGTGAAAGCTTCCAATACAAATGAAAAGATATTGATCACAGACTACTTTGGTTCCAACATGAATTGAGGATGAAGACAATTTTGCTGGACTAAATAAAAACCATTATGCCTACCTCTTTACCATGATTAAGGTAGGTATTATAGAGAATTGGTGAGATGGGACCTACTCTACCCCATTTCAGTTGTATTTCTGGTATACAACTCTAGAAGGAAATACCTTACTAAAAACAAACATTTTTAAAATATTGGTGAAAGTTATTTTGTATATTAAGAAAGGATATTGTCATAAGAATAAACTATATAGGTGGCATAGCACATTAGAAATAACACTATGTCCAGAGACAAAGAATAAAAGATGAAATATTGCCTCTGACACTTACTATATGTTGTTATTTTTTGTTCATTTTTGAAAAAGACCAATGACATCATGATGAGTGATGTCTTGGCTCGCACATGAATAGTATTTTAGTGAGGCAGAGTTGCATAAAATTGTCAGCCTTGCATTCTCTGCTAAAGTCATCAGAAGCCAGTGGAAAGGCAAAAGTCAGCATGACTGGCAGTGGTCTGGGATGCAGGGGATGACCTTAGCATCTTTAATGTCTTACTAAGCTTTTACAATATTTGCTTCAGCCATCTTCATGACCTTTAGGAAAAAAATATTCTCATCTGCCCACTAGGCTAGAAAGTCTTTGCATGCTTGCAGTAGATGCCTATCTAGATTGCTGACAGATTTAAAGTCTATCATCTATCTTCAATCTGATTTAGCCTGACTGCTAAAAGTGTTTTACTGAGATGTGGGTGCTACACATGCTACAGCTTCCTAAAGCTACAGGTGAGAGTTGAGTGGCAGGTGGACAACAAAGATGGATAAGCAGCCTGAAAAAGGATTAGCAAGCCCTCTCACAAGAGATTCTAAAATCCTCCTTGAACACCCCATACACTTCTACAACCTTAAGCAAATTATCTAACTATTCTAGACCTCAATTTATTTTTTTAATGATGGGAATTGGCCTAGCTTTCTTGATCTTGTTATAAGGACTTTTCTTAATTTCACTATTTCGTTAAGAGCAGAATTTTTATTTTAGAGGGAGTTCCTTAATCTTACTCTGTCACTTTAAGAGACAGTAAGAGATAGATTAGCCTTCAGTCTCTTTAAGAGACCAATTATCAAAGAAAAAATATCAGTCAAGAGGCACTCCATTTCTCTGGCTTAGGAGGGAGCAGGGAGTTCTAAGGTGTCTGTGTCACTGTGGCAGGCAGTTACTTCTGACAGTTTGATTTCATATACCGGTTTAAGGTGATTAGAAAAGATTAAAATTTATTTTATTGGTTACGTAGACAGTGAATTTAATTATAGTTGGAGAGAGTAGGTTTAGTTAGGCCTGCTTTGTCAGGCAAGAAGATCCTTAGATTTAGGATTTATTAGAGATTTTAGTATAGGGTTTAAATTTTTAGACATAGTATAAGAATTAAGAGTTATACTATCCTATTTCCTACCTCCTGTTTCCTATCCTAAACTCTCCTGTGAATAAATAGGCGTTGATGGTGTACCAAACTGATCTCCACAACTTTTATTCACTCCCATCAATATTTTTAACCCACAATAACCTATAATCCTAAGTAAATGTGTAATATCTAGACATAATGGAGAAATTGATGAGAAATTGGGGATAGAGATTATAAACATAACAGGAAGGTATCATATAGTAGCTTAAGAGGAAGGGGAAGAACCTTCAATTATCTAGAATTCTATTCCAGATCTCTGACTTACCAAAAGAAAAACAGCAAATCAATTCCTGGTTGTTTCAATGATAATTTATAAAAGTAGCAGAAAAAACATAGATAATAGTCACACTGGAACTAATTTTGACAAGTAAGAAAGAATTGTTTGGGGAAGTAGAAATAATGAAAACTTTGAGGGGAAATAACCAATTTGTCTTTGAATTAACAATAAAAAAGAAAGGAGTTAGATATACTCCACAATGCATCATGTTCAAATGCCAAATATGTCTAAAACTATTTTATGGAAAACTCACACAAGGCAAGTATTCACAGAAGTCAGAAGGATGCTCTAAAGGTTTCTTTGAAGGCATTGCTATCAGTTGTGAGACATGAGGAACACAATGGCAGAGAACTCTCCAGAATGGTGTGCCCACATGAAAAAAGGCACTGTCTTGTGAGCAAAAAATTGTAGTAGTTCAAAAGAAATTTGAGACATGCAGATTTAGAGGTACTCCCACCACTATATGAACTATTTATGCCTAAAATATGGTAGAACCTTCTTGAGCTCATATTGGTTTGATCAGTCAGTCATATACATTGTAAATCCATAGTAATGTAATGATGCCATTCTGGTCCTCTTTGAGTATGAAGGACAATAAATCATTAGAGAAAGATTTCATGATGTTCAGAAAAAGGAAAAGTAGTAGCTCATACCTAAAATGTTAAAGGAAAAGCCAACCCATGATTTATCAGAAACTTAAGAATAAAATTGTGAAGGCAGTGAGAACAACAATTCTGATGAAGAGGAAAATTGTTTTTTAAAAAAAAATGTGAATTGAGAGAATTTCTTAGCTAACTTAAATTTTAAATTCATGTAGTAGAAAGTATTTAAAAGTTGTTATGTGAAAAGGGGCTTCTATTTTTTTCTCTCTCTTTAACCCTAGAACATAGAATTAAGAGAAATGGATAAATATTTCAAAGAATTTGATTTTAGCTCAACATAAAAAAAAAGCTCCTAGTAATTTAAAATCATTAAAAAGTATAATTGTCTGTCAGCAGAAAAAAGCATAGCCTGATGTTCTGATCTTTAAGCAAAGCCTCAATGGCCTTTATTTGAGATTCTGAAATGAAAAGAAATTGTTATATATATATATATATATATATATATATATGTGTATACACACACATATATATATATAGGGCTATATTGTCTCTGATGTCAATTTCTCATTGAAGATACTGCAATTCATTTTTTTAAGATTATCATTTTGTTGATATATTTTATTTTTATATCATGGTAATTTTCTGTGATGCTTTTTTAAAATCTGAGTTGTTTGATGAGTTCTTATCATTCATATAAATCTCTTTAGAATTTTTTCTTATTATTCTTCAGTGGAATATTTTGTTTTCATATTTTTATTTTTGAGAGCTTCTCATAATTCTAACATTGATATATCCTGCAGCATTTTATACCATGTGATCATATATTTATTTTCTACTAATCTTTTGATATGTGTTTTCTGAAATTTAATCATACCCAACTTTCCTCTCCTCAATCATGAATTCTTTAATTTTCCTTAATGGTCATAATTAGTTCTGACTATTAGAACATAACTACTGTTCCCCTTGTCTCTTTCATATATTTGAAAAATGAAATTATTATAAGATGTGCAGAACTTATCATATACTCTGATTTTGTTAGCCATAGAAGTTCTAGTTATTTCTGTATTGTTATGATCTCCCCTCACTGCCATAGCTATTACCTATGAATCCTATTGCCCAAACTCCTTTATTTTTAGCACTTAAGTGGCTAACTGACATATGTATTTAAATCATATCTGTACCTTAGATATCACCATCCGCCAGATCCATCTTAAATTTCATGAAGTAGAAAGCTACCTACATTTGAAACTATTCATATTAGCCACTATTGGAATGCATGTAGTTAAAGAAAAGAGTATTTATCCTAATAACAAAAGCTAATGTGTTTTCCCATGTTTTTTGCAAAGAACTGGTTGAAGAGATTCTTTACTTTTTTTCAGATGTTACAAATTTGAAAATGATAGGTAACACCAGAAAGAGAAGAATCATAATTCAAAATTATCAATTTGTACACAGAGAAAAATATATAAAAAATTAAATTTAAGAGAAGGAACATATTTTTCCTCCTAAGTAACTCTCCTTCTCTTGATTCCAATCATTTTCCCTAAGACTTCATCTCTTTTTTTACTTCCTTTAAGTCTCACTCAAAGTTAACCTTCTCCCAGACACTTCTTACTATTCTGTCTTAAACCTAGGGCCTTCTCTCTTAGATTATTTCCAGTTTATCCTGTATATGTGTTATTTCCACATAAGTGTTATGTGTTGCTACTCCCTTAAACTGCAAGCTCCTAGAAAGCAGGGAATATTTTTTCCCTTTCTTTGTATCACTGTCTCAGTGTCTGGCACATAGAAAAGGCTTAGTAAATGGTAGTTGGTTGATGGGTAAGATAAATATCAAATCATGTATTTAAATTTACAATTACACAAATATATGATGAGAGAAAAAGAGCTAGCTTGGCAGTTCATTTTTTAAAAAATTTAAACATTTATTAATATTCATTTTTAACATGGTTACATGATTCATGCTCCTATTTGCCCCTTCACCCCCTGCAATCCCCTCCCCACCCATGGCCGAATGCACATTTCCACTGGTTTTGTCATGTGTCCTTGATCAAGACCTATTTCCAAATTGTTGGTAGTTGCATTGGTGTGGTACTTTTGAGTCCACAACTTCAATTATGTCCACCCAAACCCATGCATTCAAGCAGTTGTTTTTCTTATATGTTTCCACTCCTGCTATTCTTCCTCTGAATGTGGGTAGTGTTCTTTACCATAAATCCCTCAAAATTGTCCTGGGTCAATGTATTGCTGCTGCTACAGAAGCCCATTACATTTGATTTTACCATCAGTCTCTGTATACAATGTTCTTCTGGCTCTGCTCCTTTCGCTCTGCATCAGTTCCTGGAGGTCTTTCCAGTTCACCTGGAACTCCTCCAGTTTATTATTCCTTTTAGCACAGTAGTATTCCATCACCAGCATATACCACAATTTGCTCAGCTATTTCCCAATTGAAGGACATACCCTCCTTTTCCAGTTTTTTGCCACCACAAAAAATGCAGCTATAAATATTTTTGTACAAGTCTGTTCATCTATGATCTCTTTGGGGTACAAACCCAACAATAGTATGGCTGGATCAAAGGGCAGGCATTCTTTTGTAGCCCTTTGAGCATGATTCCAAATTGCCAGCCAGAATGGTTGGATCAGTTCACAATTCCACCAGCAATGCATTAATGTCCCAATTTTGCCACATCCTCTCCAACATTCATTACTCTCCCCTTCTTTCATTTTAGCCAATCTGCTAGGTGTGAGGTGATACCTCAGAGATGTTTTGATTTGCATTTCTCTAATTATTAGAGATTTAGAACACTTTCTCATGTGCTTATTGATACTTTTGATTTCTTTACCTGAGAATTGCCTATTCATGTCTCTTGCCCATTTTTCAATTGGGGAATGGCTTGATTTTTTATACAATTGATTTAACTCCTTGTATATTTGAGTAATTAGACCCCTGTCAGAGTTTTCTGTTATAAAGATTTTTTCCCAATTTGTTGTTTCCCTTCTGATTTTGACTACATTGTTTTTGTTTTGTAAAAGTGAAATTTGGGAAAATGCCATCTAAAAGTGTATATATTTCTATGGACAGGGGAAATGTATCAAAACTACATTTCCCGTGATCCAACATGGTCCAGCTGGTTTCTGTTTCCGGGTCTTTGGGCTTGGGGAGGCCGACATCTTGACGCAGGGAACAACTTAAATCTCCTGGGTTAGGAGGGAGTGGTCTCTTTGCGAGTAGGCTCTTGGCCAGGAAACAGGAGACAGTAATGGAGGCGGCAGTTTTGAATGCTTACAAGCGCGTGGTCTAGTGATTTTATCTATCAGCATGGCTTTAATTAAAATACTAATGTATATATTTATACCAGCTTTTATCATTTTTCATATTTATAGTTTGTACAAAAGCTTTTTAGCTTAATATAATCAAAACCATTTAATTTACATTTTGTAATTTTCTCTAACTCTTGCTTGGTTTT
This sequence comes from Gracilinanus agilis, assembly GCF_016433145.1. Taxonomy (NCBI): domain Eukaryota; kingdom Metazoa; phylum Chordata; class Mammalia; order Didelphimorphia; family Didelphidae; genus Gracilinanus; species Gracilinanus agilis. The sequence goes on from NC_058132.1 coordinate 274,185,778, forward strand.
AAATTCTTTCTTTTCCCAGAGATCTGATAAGTATACTATTCTGTGTTCACTTATTTATAATTACCCTCTTTATATTCAAGTCATTCACCCATTCTGAATTTATCTTGTTATAGGGTGTGAGATGTTGATCTAAACCTAATCTCTCCCATATTGTTTTCCAAATTTCCCAACAGTTTTTGTCAAATAGTGGATTTTTGTTCCAAAAGTTGGGCTCTTTGGGTTTATCATACACTGTCTTGCTGATGTCATTTACCCCAAATCTATTCCACTGATCCTCCCTTCAATCTCTTAGCCAGTACCATATTGTTTTGATGACTGCAGCTTTACAGTATAGTTTAATATCTGGTACTGCTAGGACCCCTTCCTTCACATTTTTTTCATTATTTCCCTTGATATTCTTGATCTTTTGTTATTCCAAATGAAATTTGTTATAGTTTTTTCTAATTCAGTAAAGAAGTTTTTGGTAGTTTGATAGGTATGGTGCTAAATAGGTAAATTAATTTGGGTAGAATGGTCATTTTTATTATGTTAGCTCGTCCTACCCATGAGCAATCAATGGCTTTCCAATTGTTTAGATCCAGTTTTATTTGTTTGGAAAGTGTTTTGTAGTTGTTTTCATATAATTGCTATGTTTGTTTTGGTAGATCGATTCCTAAGTATTTTATATTGTCTAGGGTGATTTTAAATGGTCTTTCTTTTTCTACCTCTTGCTGCTCTAATGTGTTGGAAATGTATAGAAATGCTGATGATTTATGTGCATTTATTTTGTATCCTGCAACTTTGCTAAAGTTGTTGATTATTTCTACAAGCTTCTTAGTTGATTCTCTAGGATTTTTTAAGTAGACCATCATATCATCTGCAAAGAGTGATCGCTTAGTCTCCTCATTGCCCATTTTGATACCTTCAATTTCTTTTTCTTCTCTAATTGCTACTGCTAGTGTTTCTAGTACTATGTTGAATAATAGAGGTGATAATTGACATCCTTGTTTCACACCTGATCTTATTGGGAAGGCTTCAAATTTATCCCCATTGCATATAATGCTTGTTGATGGTTTTAGGTATATACTGTTTATTATTTTTAGGAAAGGTCCTTCTATTCCTATACTTTTCAGTGTTTTCAATAGGAATGGATGTTGTATTTTGTCAAAGGCTTTTTCAGCATCTATTGAGATAATCATGTGATTTTTGTTTGATAGACTGTTGATATGGTCAATTATGTGGATGGTTTTCCTAATGTTGAACCATCCTTGCATTCCTGGTATAAATCCCACCTGATCCTGGTGGATGGTCTTCTTAATTACATGCTGGAGACTCTTTGCTGGTATTCTATTTAAGATTTTTGCATTTATGTTCATTGGGGAGATTGGTCTGTAGTTTTCTTTCTCTCTTTTTGATCTCCCTGGCTTTAGAATCAGTACCATATTTGTGTCATAAAAGGAATTTAGTAGGACTTCTTCTTTGTTTATCATATCAAATAATTTGTATAGTATTGGGACTAGTTGCTCTTTGAATGTCTGATAGAATTCACTTGTGAATCCATCAGGCCCTGGCGATTTCTTCTTAGGGAGTTCTTTGATGGCTTGTTCAATTTTTTTTGATATACGATTATTTAGATATTCTAGTTCTTCTGCTGTTAATCTAGGCAGTTTATATTTTTGTAAATATTCATCCATATCTCCTGTTGTGTGCAGATGGAAAGCATGGAATCCCTGCAAAAGTACAGGGAGAGCCTCATCCAGAATTTCAGGGGACCGCCCTGGAGAACTTTGGGTGAGGGGCAATTGAGAAGGGTTGGGGACAGTTAATTTGTGGGATTGGATGTGAGTAGACACTCTGCTTGATTCTCCTGACTTGGGGTTTCTCCTAAGGTGGCCATTGTAGCATAAGCTAGTGATTTCTACTCATATGGTTAGCCTATTTGTTATTACCATTCTTCATTAATTTAATTATATAATTACTTAGTGATTAGAGAGTAAGATATTTATCTATAGTAAGAGAGCCAGTTTTAGTTAAGTGTTTCCTCCCCTCCAGTGAGGAGGGGGGAAGGGGCATCAGTTTAACAGTTCAGGGTCACCTTTCCTTTATTCAAATACCTTCATTAACTTCTCTAATTTTCCTTGTTAATTCCTAATATAACTTTTTATCTTCAAATCTGTGCCTGATAATTATTTGGGAAAATATTTACAATTCAGTCTGGATATTTAGTTTGAATCCTGTTGGCTGCCAGTTTAAAGAAGATCTCCTCCGTCCTCTACAGTTAGATAGCTAGCTGTTATATCTCCTCTAACTGACCTGAGATGAATATAAATAAATGAAAAGGAGCATTATTGGGGTTTCAGCCATAAGAGAAACTTACCAGAAGAATCTTATTCCTGTCTTCATTACCAACTGAAGCAGAAGCAGTTAGAGGGGGAGGGGTTTGAGAATCAGGAGTGTTTTATCCCCTCCTTTCCTCACTGTAGCCTGTCAATCTCTGGCTTTTGATTTAAAGCTATATTTGGCCATGACACATTTATATGCTTCTCCAAACTATCTGTTATTATCATCATAACACTCCTAAATTGTTATATTTATTGCCATATAATTGGGCGAAATAGTTTTTAATGATTGCCTTAATTTCCCCTTCATTAGAGGTGAGGTCTCCCTTTTCCTTTTTGTTACTGTCAATTTGGTTTTCTTCTTACCTGTTTTTATTAGATTGACCAGTTCTTTGTCTATTTTATCTGTTTTTTCAAAATACCAGCTTCTAGTCTTATTTATTAATTCAATAGCTCTTTTACTTTCAATTTTATTGATTTCTCCCTTCATTTTTTGTATTTCTAATTTAGTTTTTATCTGGGGGTTTTTAATTTGCTCTCTCTAATTTTTTGAGTTGCATGCCCAATTCATTAATCTCTGCCCTCCTTAATTTATTAATATATGCACTCAAGGAAATAAATTTCCCCCTGAGTACTGCGTTGGCTCCATCCCACAGAGTTTGGTAGGATGTCTCCTCATTGTCATTCTCTTCAATGAAATTGTTGATTGTTTCTATGATTTCTTCTTTGACAAATTGGTTTTGGAGAATCATATTATTTAATTTCCAATTAGTTTTTGATTTGCCTGTCCAGGTACCCTTAGCAATTATTATTTTTATTGCATTATGATCTGAGAAGGTTACATTTATTATTTCTGCTCTTTTGCATTTGTTTGCAATGATTCTATGCCCTATAACATGGTCAATCTTTGTGAATATACCATGTGTAGCTGAAAAGAAGGTGTATTCCTTTTTGTCCCTATTTATTTTTCTCCACATATCAATTAAATCTAATTTTTCTAAGACTTCATTCACCTCTCTTACCTCTTTCTTATTTATTTTTTGGTTTGATTTATCTAGATCTAAAAGAAGAATATTTAGATTTCCCACTATTATGGTTTTACTATCTATTTCCTTCTTGAGCTCTGCCAGTTTCTCCTTTATGAATTTGGATGATATGTCATTGTGCATACATATTGAGCACTGTTATTTCCTTATTGTCTCCTTCCCTTCCCCTCTTTGCCTTTAATAGCATATCCTATTTTTCTTATTCTCTCAAGTTTCTTCTGGTGTCCCCCTCCATTAACCCTCCTCTTTCCCACCCCCCATATCATCTTAGACCATTCAACACTTCCCCCTCTCCCCATAAATTATTCTTCCAAACACTATAATACTGAATACTTAATAGTGAATAGAGTTGACTGCAGAGAATTATACATAGCATTTCTCCACATAGGAATACAGATAATTAGATCTTACTGAGGCCCTTAAAAAGGGAAATTTAAAAAATTATGAGTTTTCTTTCTTTCCCCTCTGTTTCTTATTTACCTTTTCATGTTTCTCTCAATTTTTGTGGTTGAATAGCAAACATTCCATTTAGCCCTGGTCTTTTCTGTGCAAATACTTGGAAATCTTCTATTTTGTTGAATGCCCATACTTTCCCCAGGAAGTATATAGTCAATTTTGTTGGGTAGTTGATCCGTGGTTGCAGGCCCAGTTCTCTTGCCTTTATGAATATCATATTCCAAGCTTTGTGGTCCTTTAGCGTGGATGCTGCCAGATCCTGTGTGATCCTGATTGGTGCTCCTTGATATTTGAATTGTCTCTTTCTAGCTTCTTGTAAGATTTTTTTCTTTTACTTGGAAGCTCTTGAATTTGGCTATTATATTCCTGGGCATTGTCTTATCTGGATTTGGTGTAGAGGGTGATCTATGGATCCTTTCAATATCTATATTGCCCTCTTGTTGTAGAACTTCAGGGAAATTTTGCTGAATAATTTCTTTTAGTATGGAGTCCAAATTTCTATTAATTTCTCCCTTTTCAGGGAGACCAATGATTCTCAAATCGTCTCTTCTAGACCTGTTTTCTTGGTCTGTCACTTTCTCATTGAGATATTTCATGTTTCCTTTTATTTTTTCAGTCTTTTGACTTTGCTTTATTTGTTCTTGTTGTCTTGAGAGATCATTAGCTTCTAATTGTTCAATTCTAGCCTTTAAGGACTGGTTTTTGGCTATAATCTTTTGGTTTTCCTTTTCAATCTGGTCATTTCTGGTCTTCAGTTGACTTGCCTCACTTTCCAATTGCGAAATTCTGCCTTATAAACTGTTATTTTCTTGCCTGATTTCCTTTTGAGCTACTTCCCATTTCTCTAACTAAATCTTTTCTAACTTTCTCATCATCTCAGTTTTGAACATTTCAAGAGCTTGTGACCAATTTTCATTATTTTGGGAGGGTTCGGATGTGATTGCTTGTTTTTTCTCCTCTTCTGATTGCTCGGTTGTCTGGATTTTCTCTGTGTAAAAGTTGTTGAGTGTTAAAGATTTCTTCTTCTTGTTGTTAATCTTTCTCTCTCTCTTCTGGACTTCCTGTTTCTGGGTAGCCATTGTTATACCAGCCTCTCCTCAGCTTTACCCTCGCGGTCAGGGTCTGTCTGAGCTCCTTTGGCTCCTGAGGTCTGAGGTCTGGTTTTTTCCAATGTCAAGCCCCCTTGTGGACCCTCTTGCTTGATCCTCTGCAGGAGGTTCCTTTACAAGTCTCAGGGAGCTGCTTCCACAGTCATATACCCATCTGCACTGGTTCCCCATTCAGGGTTTCAGAGCCTTTGCTCATGCCTGTGTCCACCTCAGCCCGCATCTCTACCCGTGCCTGAGCTCTGTGTCCACGTTCAGGGTTTGTGTGCGTTCTTTAGCTTTTTGGGGTCCTAAATCTTGCTGCTCTCAGGAACATGCCCTGGAGCTGCCAATGATTCGATGGGTGCCCCAAACTTGCTCTATTTCTTTTGACTTGTCTTCGGCGTTGTAGGTGGTGTGTGTGTGGGGGGGAGGGGGGTTGCTCAGCCCACGATTTAGTGAGAGCTGTTTCACCCCTTTATAGCGTGGAAATGCCCTGATTCCACGTACCTTCCATGCTGCATCCTGTTGTGGCGTCCCTCCATTAGACTGGGTTTGTTTTTATGTCCCCTTGAGAAGTCCTGTATGTTTTGGTCAGGAGAGGTTAAGAGCTGCTTTTTGCTCTGCCTCCATCTTAACCCGGAACTCCTTAGCAGTTCATTTTTAATAGAATGGGGGGTTTTAGGTAACAACAAAATTTTAAATGTCAATAATGTGTGATGCTACTAAAATAATCTAATAATCTAATCTCAGAATTAACAGAGGAATAGTGATCAAATCAGTGTATTCAGTTAGCAAGCCTTGGCATATAATTTCATGAAGGAAATATTATTAAAGTTTCAAAAGTTTAATGATGAAATCTTAAATAATGAGTGAGTTTAAGAAAAAATCTTGGAGCTAATTAATAACTATGTCAAAAGATGATAATAGTGAAACAAACTGCCATAATTTCTGGCATGATACTTCAGAAATCCTCAAGAGAAAAATCACATTTATAAAAACATATATTTTAAAAAATAGAAAAAGAAGGAAATAATAAAATGAATATCTGTATGTATATATATTAAAAAGAAGAAACTCAATCATAAAAAGACTAAAATGAGCACAAAAGTGGAAGTATTAACAATTAACAAGAAAAGAGATCAATTTAAAACAAAAAATAAAGAAATGAAAAATAAAACTAAAATGTCATTTTTTAAAAGATGTATAAAATTGATAAACACTTATTGAATCTAATAAAGAGAGCAGAATATCAGTTAATAAAATTGAAAATGAATAAAGTGAAAATATAGCAAAATTAAAAGAAATAAAATAATAATCACATTATGCATAATTATATGCTAACAAAAGTTGTGAATACTTTCAAAACTATAATATGCCTAAACTATCATAAGACAAGATAAGGATCTTAAATTATCTAATCTCAAAAAAGGAAATAATGCTAACTATAAGGAATTACAAAAGGAAAAAAAAATACTTGACTGCTAGATTCACAGGAGAATTCTATCAAACTTTTAAAGAAGTGTTAAATATCATAATTGAAAAATATCCTCAAAACTTGAAGAAGTAAATATGCCAAAAGAATCACTTAATGAGATAAATAAACCTAATACATGAAAAAGGGAAAAAATAAAAATAGCAAGAAAAGTATGGGCTAATATCATTGATGAACATGAACTCAAAATTTATATAAAACTTCAATTACAATGACTCATTTAAGAAATTATGAAATATTGAGATTGTGGCCAGGGATGAAAAGATGGTTCAACATTAGGAAAATACTCAGCATAATTAATCATACTAAATCCTTAAACTACAAAACTACATGATCATCTCAATATAACCAGAAAAAGCCTTTGCCAAGGTATATTTTGTGTTAAAAATCCTACAAAGTACAGAACTGGATAGACTTCTTTTAACATCATAAAATATATGTATACAAATGCAAAATCAAGCATCATACATGATGGAGATCCATTAACTTTCCCCAAAGGTACAAGAACATTTTTCATACCATTGTTTGATATTGTTATAGAAATAATAATAGCAATAAAAGAAAGGAATTTTTTAAAAATAAGGTTAAAGTAGTTAAAACTATCCCTTCTTGCCGACAATATAATGTTTTACTTGCAAAATCCTAGGGAATCAGCAAAGATACTACATAAAACAATTAATAGCTTTATCAAAGCTGCAAATTACAAAATAAATCCTCAAAAATCTATAACATTTATATGAAATTATGACAAAATAGAAGTATCAAAGACAGAAAGGGAAATTCCTTTCCAAATAACTCTGGATTGCACAAAATATCTGGGGATGAATCTATCAAAGCACACAAAAAAAATCTTGTATTGATTCAATTATTAAGTTCTCCTTATAGTACTAAAGAAAAACATAAATAGCTAGAAAAATATTCAGTGTTCAAAACTAGACCATGCCAATGTAATAAAAAATAATACTACCAAAATAATTTATGTTTTAAGGCTATGATAATCAAACTTTTCCCAAGAGGAATCCTTTTATAACTTGGTAAAACAATAACAAAATTCATTTGGAAACATCTAAATTATCAAGAATTATGAAAAGAAATAGCCATGAAAGGGAAATGGTACTTCCAAAACTCAAACTATTTTATAAAGTAGCAGTTATAAAAATATCAGGTATTGGTTAAAGAATTGAAATAAATTAGCAGAATAGACTAGACATGGGAAATTGAGAAATAGTAGATCTAAATAGCCCTATGTGTGCTAAAGTGAGAAACACAAATTGCTGAGGGAAAAATTCCATTTTTGAAGGAAAAAAATACTGCTGATGAATCCATAAAACAGTATGATGGAAGTTAAGCTTAAATTAATATGTTATACTCCATTTTATAATACATATATTTATACAACAAATACATGACCTTTATATGAGAAACAGCTCATATACCTCTCACAGTTATGAATAGGAAATGCATTCTTAACCAAAAATATTACGTAGAAACAATTACAAAAGATAAAATAGACAATTTTCATTTCATGAAACTGAAAAGATTCATCTCAGACAACATTAGTGAATCTAGGATAATAAGGAAAGTAAACAAGTAGGAACAATCTTTGTATCGAATTTCTCTGATAAAGGCTTGACATCTAAGATATGTAAATAATTAATAAATATATAAAGACTAGTACCCATTCCCTAAAAGATAAATAGTCAAAGGATATGAACAGTTTACCCAAAAAAATGCAATGTATTCACAACAACATGAAAAAATTCTCCAAAACATTAATAATATTAGAAATACAATTAAAAAAACTCTGAGATTTCACTTTAAGACCTGAAATCTGGAGGGATTGTGAAAGAAAACACCCAATAAAACATTATGGATATAGTTGTGAAATGGCAAAGTCATTTTGGAAAGGAATTTAGAATTGTGTATATGAGAAGTGACTAAAATGACTAAAGAGAAATAAAACTAAAAGTAATCTTTAAATCAGAGATTCCATTACTGGATCTATTAAAGTCATCAATATGAGGGGTTGGAAGGTAGTTCCCATTTACTCAAAGATATTCATAAACAAACTTTTTGTGATTGCTAAAAATTGGAAGCAGAATAAATGTTAATCAATTAGGGAAGGGCCTAAAGAAATTGTAATTCATTAATGTAATATGATATTATTGTGCTATAAGAAATGATGAGTGTGATATGTAAACAGAAACATGGAAAGATCTATATTAGTTGATGCAAAATTACACAAGTAAAGTCAAAATTATAGTTATTATTCCATTTTAAATCGAAAGATAAATGACATTTAAAAATGAAAAGTAAATGTAACAAATTATGTTGATCAAATAGTACTATACAGAAGAAAAATATGCAAATAACCCCAACCTATTTCAACAACCTATTTTTGAGGTCCTCAGGTATTACACACTGTACATTTTTCTGACTTTGTAGAAGAAATAGTTTTGTTGACTTTTTTCTCCTTTTAATAAATACTATTTGTAATTATATCAGAAAACTATGGCAATGTAAGAAATAGAAAATATCACTAACATTTTATTTTAAAATGTACTGATACATTTGTTTGGATGTATCAGGTGTTTCCTAACAGTCACTGCCCCCCTCCATAAACCTATGGTATATATTCCAATCAAGCTCCATCATAAAGTGAGTTTATCATCTTCTATTTTTAATATGAGTCCATAAAGGATTATACTTTGAAATTTTGGCATGGATTTTTTAATCATGTTCATTGTTTTGTCCATTCTTCACTTTTCATTACTTCCTAAGTCTTGCCATTTTTCTCATTCTTAATTATTTTTATATGATGCCACAATATTCCATTGCGTTATATGTCTGCTTAATGTCTTTTTATAGTCCCGTGGTATAATTTATGTATAAATTAATTCCAACTATTTGTTTTACAAATAATGCTCCTGTGGACTTTTTTTTGTACAGCTTTCCTCTGTTTTAGAGAGCTCCCTCTCATAAGAAGCTTTTTCCTCTGGTCTTCCATAGACTAAGTTCAAACCTGAAGATAACTGTCTCTGAAGAAAAGAATTGTGTATTTCCCAGTTCTCTTCAGTTTATGATGTCCCACCATAGAGCAGAGCAGAACTCAGTGTTGGAATAGAATAGCCAACATAAAGTTTGGGAATAATTCATATGTAGGCTCTCCCTCAAAGTGAGAATCAAGATTCCTTCTCATAAAGGCTACTCAGTGAAGAACCTATATGTTCTAAAATATTTATAGCAACTCTCTTTGGGATGGCAAAGAACTTGAACTTGAGGGAATGGCCATCAACTAGGGAAAGGATGAAAAAGTTGTGGCATGTGATTGTGATGTAATACAATTGCACCATAAGAAATGATGAGCAGGTAATTAAAAAATAAAATGTGGAAATACACTTACGGAATTATGAAAAGCAAAACAAGTAGAACCAAGAGAATACTATATACAGCTATAGAACTTTTTAAAGAATAACCTGTGAATGTCTACCTCCAGAGAAAGAACTGATAAATAGAAATACAAAAGACATACTTTATATATACAAATTTTTTTTGACAAGTGATACCTTCTCTAGTGTGGAAAAGGGAGGGAGGGAGAGATATAGCCAAGAATTTCAATGTAACCAAAAAGTAAATAAATATCTTTCTTCTCAAAAAAAGATTACCTATTGTATGAAATAGATATTAGGTATGAGAGAGCAATTTTTTCTTCCATGACAACATAATAGTTTAATATAAAACATTCATATACATATTTTTAAAAATAAAGCATAAACCAACAATCAATAGCCACTATGCTATAAAAAAAGATAATGGTTATTATATTACTAAACAGATATTTCAGCTTCCCTTTAGACTTGCACTACCTTTACTGAGGCCAAATACCTTGTCAAATAAAAGGACTTTTTTGTCTGGGAATTGTTTTTTTTTTTTTTTAATAGTAGCAGTAGCCTTCTGATAGTGGCGTTTCCTCTTCAAAATTTCTGCTTACAGAAATCGCTTCCCATTGGATAACTGTCACTGACTCAGTGATCCAAGATCTCTCAAATTCACATAGTTTGTCCCCAGTAATTTAAATATAAATGTCTTAGAATTTCTGGTTTCAAATTATTGCCGAACACAGACTTGTGTTTAGGGAAGAAAGACAAATGTAGAAGACAGCCAAGAGTGAAAGTTAACTATATAACACAAGATGATCACAATTCTCTTGCACTTGAGTTACAGATTGTCACTGCTGCATGGGTGCGAGTGAACCGTTGTAATATATTAACCACATGAAATCAAAGTCTAGAAGGGGATTAAGACCTAGAAGTGAACCAAAGAGGGAGAAATGCCATTAGTTCTCTTTGTCTCTTCTCATATTATTATGGGATGAAGGTAGCATTATTCAGTAGCTATTCTTCTGAAGGACAACCTTTAACTGTCACAGGAACAATAAAGAATTCCAATGTCGTCTCAGCAAAGTATGGTGTATGTCCATCAGTAAGAATCCCATTAACATATCCAACTTCAGAGATCAGGTCTATTACATCCATTGTGCATTGTTACAGCATGGAACCTGAAATTAAGAAAACTTAAGGTCAAATTCCAACTCAGGTACTTGCTGTGTGACTGTACAAGTCACTGAACATCTGTACGTTTAAATTTCCTCATAAGTGAAATAGAAATAAAAAGAAAATTGTGCCTAACCGATAGGATTGTTGTGAGCATGAAATGTGATAATAATTATAGTGTTTTACAAACCATGATATTTTACATGAATGTAGTTCATCACAACCATCATCATTATTATGTATTATTTATTTTTGTAGTAAATAATTTCCTTTGGGGTGAGTACAAATAGTGTGATCTATGAGTAAAATGAGACTTCAACAGAATGCCTGAGAGATCATGTAAAAATCTAGAATCTCTTACTAACCTCAAAACAGTAAAATATGAACCAGTTATTATACTAAAAAGAAAAAATATAGATGATAAATGTAAAGATAATCACAAAAGTACAGAAGAATAGATGTGCCTTAGTAAATAATAAATATATAAATAAATAACTCTCCTTAAATAATGGTGGAATATTATGGGCTATGTGAAAGATAGAAGGGGAAACAGTCTAGAAAAAAATAATATTCTATAGTAACTAAAACATGAGCACCCAAATAAAGTTAATATGAATACATGCTTATATTTTGAAGGATTAATAAGAGTACTGAAGAGATAAGAGGATTAGAATTCTTAGTGAAAAAAATTACAAGGAAAATCAGATACTTGGAACAGTTGAAAAAACTTAGCAAATACAGAAATATCCTGAAAATTGGAGAAAGAATTTCAATGATACACCAAATAATACTAGAGCAAATTAAGAAAAAAATGAAATAACATATGGATTAACTACCATATAAAAATAGCTTACTTGGAAGAATAATCAAATAATCTTTTGTAGAAAGGAAGGCAGGGAAACAGAAAGGAAATAAAATTCTCTAGAGTTGAAAGGAATGTTAGCAGTCATTGAGTCCTCTGATTTTGTAAAAGAGGAAACTAACTGAAGGAGTAAAGTAACTTATCTAAATGCCATATTGCTGTTTAAGTGGCACAGCTGGGCAAACCTCGATGTTTAAGATACCTGAAAAATCCAGTGTGTTATGTTTTTTGATGTACCATTATTATCCCTAATGAAAATGCTATCTATAAAAGCAGCCAAGATACTTCAGATTATATATCAATAAACTTTACTGACAATCTTATATAATTACACATTTTCAATAATAAATTAAAGGGGGCAGCTGGGTAACTCAGTGGAGTGAGAGTCAGGCCTAGAGACAGGAGGTCCTAGGTTCAAACCCGGCCTCAGCCACTTCCCAGCTGTGTGACCCTGGGCAAGTCACTTGACCCCCATTGCCCACCCTTACCAATCTTCCACCTATGAGACAATACACCAAAGTACAAGGGTTAAAAAAATTAATTAATTAATTAATTAAAGAAAAATTTAGAGTATTATATATTAAAAAGTAACAGAATATATAGCTTCACCTGAGACATTGCTAAGTGTAATCTTCCTGGGAAAATAACACATAAAGAACTCATTAATTCTAAGTATTACTTTTAAGAAAACTCGAGTTGAGAAGACTCTTTGAAATGCAAACTCAGTGGACAAAGAAATTTAGTAAATGTAAAACTATGAGAATAACTACTAAGAACTAGGTTAACATTAAGTATATATAAATACACACACACACACACACACACACACACACACACACACACACACATTCTGAAAGGGTTAGGGGCTTTTGTTCCTCCAGAATCCAACTTTGTCTACATAACCCTGAGGAAATAAAGAGATATTCTGGTGGCTCTGGATACACAAAAAGAAATTCAGTAGGGAAAGAAAGAAGATGAGAGGGGAAAAAATCTGAGAAGATTTGTATTAAGAGTTGCAGAATGATGTGAGTAGATTCAAAAAGCTTCATTATACACAGCAACAATTTTTCTTGATGAGCAACTATTAGTAACTTGACTATACTGATCAATGCAATGATCTAAGACAATTATGAAAGACATGATGAAAAATGTTATCTACCTTCAGAAAGAAATCTGTAGACCAAAGTATAATTTTTTCACTTTATCTTTAATTTTTACAACATGACTAACATAGAAATATTTTTCCATGATTCCAATGTACAAGTGATGGCAAATTTTTTAACTTCTCAATGAGTGTGGAGAGGGTGGAGGAAGTTAGGGGAGAGAAGTCTAATCTCAACATGAACTCATACATAAACAGGACTCAAAAAGCAAATCTCAGCATTCTTATGTATATAAGAAAGGGTCTTAAAACATATTCATACAGAGTTGCAGTGGAATACTGGTTTGGAGAAGAATTTATTATTCCTTAAGCTGACTCTCCATTAACTTTAGCCATTCAAATGAAATCCAGCTCTACCTGTTTTCCATGTGTCCTTTGAAACCATTATTCATTGTTAAGAAAGTTGCTTTTTTCTGAGAAATTTTCTTCTTATATTGCTTCTATTTTTTGTACTTCTCTTTTGTACTTCTCTTCTTTGAAGAAAAGAGTTCCTTCCTTTCAATTCTTTCTTCCCTTTTCTACATGTATAAAACAATCTACTGCCTTCATCAACTTCTATTTTATTGCCCTTTGTTTTTGTCTCTGAGGAAGAGTTTGCTCTTAACCTGCTATTTAGGTCTTTGAACATATTCCTTCCTTTTCTTCAGGAAGCTCTCTTCTCCACCCAAACACCATTATTGTCCATGATTTTCAGGCATTCTCTATATGACTTCTACTCCACTGTTTTTCGCTTTGTCCTTCCTTCCCCATAATTTCCAATATTTCTCTCCCGGCTCCTAAAAACCTTCTACTTAACAAGCAATCATCATATAATTCTTTTTACTTTTCTTAACCAAAGATGGTCATGCTCGTTGCCTCCACTTCCTCTCCTCTCACTCAATTTTATATCCCCTTATAAGACTGGTTTTCCAGGTTTACTCAATTAATACTGTTCTTTCCAAGGTCACCAATGATTACTAATCTGCCAAATCTGAGAGCTTTATGGGAGGTACTTTTTTGATCTTGCTGAAACTTTTCATAAGCTTCAGCCTTCCCTCTAAAAATTCTTTCCTCCAGGATTTTTGGACATTCTCTTTCTCATTTATTCTCCTGTCTGTGATCCCTCTATATCTTACTCTGTTTTGATACATCACCATCCATGGAGAGCCCACTGTGTGGGTGCACCTCTGCATCAAACTAAGCACCATTCCCTATATCTTGGTGAACTGAGTATAACTCCCTTCATCTTGTGTTAAGTTTTAACTCACCAAATAAAGGAACTCTGTGCTATTATCGCCATTCCATTTCCCAAGTCTGTGCATTTTTACTGGTTTTTCTACATATTTGGGCAACTCAGCCTCCTCATCTCTTGCTCCTGGTTTCTGTGACTTCTTTCAAGTTGGATAAAATTCCCACTTTTTGAAAGAAGGATTTTCCTAGTCACCTGTGACAGCAATGTTAATTAGAGTGTGCTTTGGTCACCCCCACCTAACTAGAATACGTGGGCCAAAGCTGCTCACTCCCCCCTTATTGGGAAGACTTTTGAGGGTATAATTTGAGTAGGGGCTCCCCAAACTGGAAGGGTGGTAGAGGAGATGATGGAGGAAGATGTTAGAAATAGTTTGATACCTAAATAACCTCTGTTCAGAGCAGCTAAAATCTAGTCAAGCCTCCCCCATTTACTTCCCAAATGTTTTTTTTCCCTCAAGATGGAGAATAGTGTTCTAGTCCTCCCTTCAGCCACCCAACAACACCTTCCCCCTCAAGGTCATTATTCCAAACTCTAATCAATATAGCAAATAATTACTGAACAAGGATTTATTAGAAGATAAAAGTAATTTGGGGTTCAAGGATTAAGGGAGTATGGGGAATCAAGACAGAGGGTAAAAGGATAGGCTTTACTATCAACTATGAACTTCTCCCTGGGGTGGGTGGTACTGGGGTTTCTTCTGAAGCTTTGATCTCAGTAACTGTCCCTCACTCCCTATAAACTCCTAATCACTAATCAAATAATTAAAATAGAGGGGAATAACAGGGTTAAGTGGATCAAGCTGGTTCAGGAAAGGTTCCCAAAATAGGAATGAAATTGAGAGAAGATTCTTTGGCAAATATACAGCAAATGTCTATATTTCTATAATTGTTTAAAATAAAGCCAAGAGATTAAAAGAAATGTCCACAGAATTTCAACAACAGATTCAAATTATTTCAGAATTTCTCATGTTTGGAACCATTAATAAAATCACCAGAGTTCACCAAAATTTGCGGTTGAGTAATAAAGTTTCTTGGTACTCTATTGAATATATTTTTGGTCAAATGTCAAATGAAATGATTTTTCAATTTCTTAGAAGACAAAAAATCATTGATTCCTTTTCATGGAGACATACCTTTAAAGGACTATGTTTTGATGACTTATTGTGATAGTGGTGCACCTTTGAATTTTTTTAAATGAATATGATTAGTCTATAAGGCTTGCTAAGTCCTACCAAGCTAGAAAATATTCAAGCATAGGGTTTGGTGACACAATAATACTCAAGGAAAAGTTTGGCTACTTGGAGAACCTTATTAAGGTGTTTACAGATTATATATAATATATTATGCAATAATAATATATTATGCAATAATATTATCTTATATGTGGATTATATTATGTATAATCCACAGAAGCCCCAAGAAAACCACACAATAAGTCATAGAGTTATGCATTCAACAAAGGTTGTATTGAGTATTCAATACCTATGAGACAAGAGATCATTAAAATTCTAAAGTAGGAAGATATTTGTTAAAAGCATCACCATGGAAAAAAAAAAGGTTTTGGAAGACGTGGCAAAAATTGAAGATCTGAGATAAAAAGAAAAATACTGAAAAAGTAAAGGCAAATTTTATATTACCAACAAAATATGCCATACTCAGAGGTGAAATTTATGTTGAATAAACATGTGTTGTCTACAACTAATATTTGCTTAATTATAAAGCAAAGAAAAAGTTAATACACCCTTCAAAAATAGTAACTTTAGAGTCTTCTTCAGAAAGATTTGTAATGTTAAGGTGTTATATATGCAGCTGCTTAACTATTTGTGGTTCAACATTTGTTCCTACCATAAGACACATTTCTCCACACCATTTTTAAGGAGAAAGGTAAAATTATTAGGCAAAGATCCAGCAATTTAGCTTAAAACAGAAAGTGTAAATGAATCAATTAGAAAGCATAAATTGATATGACAATACCAGCAATAATAAGAGAGATGGAAAAGAAAGATGCATCACCAAAGGGGGGGTACTCCAATATCTGAATATTCTTACCTGTGAAGCCCATTTGTTCAATATTTCAGGGTCCCATTCAGGAAAGCCTCAGGCAGAGCATCCTTTCCATAGATGATAATAATAATAATTATTATTTTAATATTGCATGATATTTAATTTAATAATGAATAATTAATAAAAATTATTTCAATTCATGTCAAAATAGCAAAGTATTGCCTAATTGATTAAGGAATGGGGACATGAGATAGAGACTGTATATGTGATTTCTTTGGTGTAGTTAGTTTCTTAATAAGGAAAATCTCTCTACCATTCAGGTCAGCAACTTCTTTGCAAATTGTAATATAAGATAGTTGCTTAAAACACTGAGAAATTAAGTGACTTGTCCAGGGTCATATAGACAGTATTGATGAAAGATAGGACTGAAATCTAGGTTTTCCTAGCTTAAAGACCAAATTTCTATCCTTTCCTCCATATTGCCTGTTGCAGCAGATTAAAAAAAAGTGTGTGTATATATATATATATATATATATATATATATATATATATATATATATNAATATATATATATATATATATATATATATATATATATATATATATATATATATATATGTATGTATACTGTTAAAGGTACTAAAGCATCACTTCTGCAAAGTAACATATTACATCAAGGACTCCTCAAGAGCAAGAACCTGTTTTTGCCTTTTTATCTCTAGTTCTTAGCACCAAGCCTGGCACTTTGTAGATATTTTAAAATACTCATTAATTATTTGACTATTAGCACTCTAGTAAGCAAAATATGTTCATATTTTGTTCAGTGTTCAAAAATATATACCAATGAACCTGCAATGAAAAAATATATGTTGAGTTAATCACATATTTGCGTGTATATATACACATATGTGTATATATACTCACAAATATATATACAAACATATGTGTGTAGGTATAACTGAGTTTTCTATTAGATGCAGAATTGGTACCTTTGTATACAATGATATTGATGCATGTGGTTAGCCAAAAAAAAAAAAAGAAGAACAATACATGACCAGAAAGTCTTTTCATATAGAATATATGTAAGTGTACTTCTGTACAAGTAAATCTTATAGAAAGACAAGTGAAATGATGTAAAATGAAGTAAATAAAGCTAAGAAGAAAATATAGACAATGACTATAGCAATTTAAAAGGAAGAAACAACTTCTATAAAATAATGAAAAGGGAAAGTTTCTGAATTACAAAAATCAAACCTAGCCTCAAAGATGTATAAGAAGGTGTCAACTTTCCTCCTTTGCAAAGATCCAAGTTAGTAGAAATTTGCATTTGTTTTCTGACTATTTTATGAAACAATAGGTTTTGCTGATTTTTTCTTTTTTCTCTTCTTTTTTTTTTAATACTTTTATATGAGATGATTACACATCTCCAGGAGAAAGGAGGATAGTGGGGAAAATGTAGCCAATGTAGCAACAAAATATTATTTAAAGGAAAGCTTAACTGACAATTTCCAAAATTCTTAACTGACCTTTTAAGGTAAAAACAGCAATAGCTCAATTGACATTAAAGGGTTAGAAAATAAGGTTCTTTACCAGTAGTGAGAATAAGTATTGTTTCAGAAGTATAATAACATGCCAGCCATGAATGTTTGTTTAAGATAAGGTTATATCAACTGATAGAGCAGGCTTTAGGATATCATCTGGATGAAATCATTCAGTAGGGTCACTGACATAGAGCAAGGAATATGTTGGATATCTATTATGTGAGTGTATTCTAGTAGCAAGACTGAGATAGCAAGGTACTTCACCAAAGCTATTATTGACTCTGATGGTGTCTTGCTGAATCATGCACGGTGTCAGAAGAATAGAGAATTTTCTTGAAAAATGAATACATTACATTCACCTCACATGTTAAAACTAGATGGAAATGAAGCTGAACAGTGAACAAAATGTAAATAGTTCTTGATTTATTCAGTGACTACAGAGGCTGACAAAAAAGAAAGAAAAGCTTCAAATCTTGTTGTGCTATGTGCTGCTGGAAAGGGCCTTAGAGATTGATATTACATTTACATCTAAGAAAAACTGCAGCAGTTTAACTATTATAATCCAGATGTTTTGTGAAAACTGCAGCCCCTGGTAAAAACCATCACTCATGAGAAATTATACCCGGGTGTTTTAGCTTTGTTTTGTTTTTATTGTAAGTCTGGAAATATATAGATCAGCTGCCTCTCCTGCATTGTTTTCATAATATCAAAAAATGGATATGTACATGCATTTTGGGACCTAGCACTAAAATCTCTGGAGATCAAAACAGGTTGGAGTAATATAGCTAATATTCTAAATCCTTTGCTAAGCAGTGGTAGTGGACTTTTGAAGATGTACTCATTCAGTTGCACATAAGATTCACATCAATAGCAGTATTAAAACTTAGGATTTTAGTAATAGAATAACCATTAAAGGAATTAAACTGCTATTGTAGAAATAAAGAATATTAGAATTTTAGAGTCGTAAGATCTCACTAACAATTTAATCCTACATATATATATATACATACATATATATTTCAAGAATCCCCACTATAACAGATCAACAAGTACATCTCCAGATTCTGCTTGAAGACCACCAAGGAAGTCGAACCCACCACTTTTCAGTAAAGCCCATTCCACTAATTAGAAATAGACCAAGCTGTAACCTTTTCCCACATAACTGCCCTTCAAATATTTTAAACACCTACCTTCCATCTTGGAATCAATACTAAGTATTGGTTTCAAGGCAGAAGAGTAGTAAATGATAGGCAATGGAGATTAAATGACTTGCCTAGGGTCATGCAGCTAGGAAGTGTCTGAAACCATATTTGAACTCAGGAATTCCCTCCCATCTCTGGGCCTAACTCACAATCCAATGAACCACATAGTTGCCACACTATCTTTCAAATATAGAGTAATGCTATTAAGCCTTCCCACCTATTATCTTGTCTTCTCTTTACATTAGATCTCTCAAATGCTTTCAAAGTTCTTCATTTGTTATGGACTCAAGTGACTTAACTGATTTACACATCATTCCTCCTTTCCCTCCTTTATTCATTCCATTCTTCCCTATTTTATACCTATTGTACTTCTTTGGATGCTTAACTATTTCAGTTAGCCATTAGGATAAATAAAGCTGTATTTTTCTCATCTTCCCTGAAATCTATCCATGAACTCCTAATGTTTATAGACCTCAAGTTAAGACTAGATGATATATAAGGTCCCTTCTAATTCTAAATCCATAAACCTTTAAGCCTATAAGTATGCCACATTCATAAATTTTTAAAATAGTGTGAGCTGTATCAAAGTAATTCTTTCAGTAGAGTGACTACATAATCTTAGATCTGAAATCACAGACTGCAAAACTGTTAATTATCAACCTTCATCACTGGGTCAGAAGGAAGGTTAAGTACCAATGAAATAACTTTCTCATATCAAGGATGGAATTTTGAGGTGGAAACAGAAAAATTTTAAATATTTAGTTTTCCACAGTTCTTTCCTAGGTTCACCTTCCTGGATAAAATTGTTCAGTTTTAGTCTCACATGTTTTAGAAAGACACAAAGAAAGAATGAAAAAAAAATGATTTTCTAATATAATGGTCCATAAGGAAGAATATAAGAAGTAAGAGTTGTTTAGTTCTAAAGAAAAGGGTCTGGAATAACATTCTGAGAATATAATCAAAAATCTAACAATGGAATTACTTTTGTCAAAGATGTAAACTACTTTCTTAGGTGTCAAGCATTCAGCTTTTTCTTTGCTTCCAAGGACAAAACAAGAGAAAGTTATCCTAAATAGCTGTTATGGATAGTTTAAATAAAAAAGCCAGGCTTGATTATGAGTAAATAGAAACTGTAGTTTGAAGGCAATGGGAATCACCTTCCTCTCCATATGAAATCTATCCTCCACCAATGAATCACTTGAG
This sequence comes from Gracilinanus agilis, assembly GCF_016433145.1. Taxonomy (NCBI): domain Eukaryota; kingdom Metazoa; phylum Chordata; class Mammalia; order Didelphimorphia; family Didelphidae; genus Gracilinanus; species Gracilinanus agilis. The sequence continues at coordinate 274,205,935 of NC_058132.1, forward strand.
TACATGAAATTCCTCCCACAAATATTCATTCATGAGTTTCAGAGCAGGAATGGGTCATAGAACCGATATTAAGGTCCAGTGCAGTTAGATGTCTTCCCCAAGATCATACAAGAAATAAAGAATAGAACTGTATAGTTATCATAATTAACCAGAATAAAATGAGGCTGTTTCTCTGACTATAACATTGTTTATTAATAGAAGTATATGATCTATTAATAAATGGTAAGTCAATCATGTGTAGCTCTGCATGGAAAAACTCAAAATAGGAAGCTGACAGTCTTATATCAAGTTGTATCTTCCTTCTGATTGGTCAGACAGTAAATCATTCATTCCCAATTTTAATGAGGAGGTAGACTTTGAGATTGCAGCTCCTCTCCTATTACTTCATCATATGGAGGTGAAGGACATCTCTTCACATGGGTAGATTCCTTCAATTTCACCAAAACAGGGAAATATTGTTGACTAGCCCTTCTCTGGTATTTTAAGAAACAGAATGTCAACTAGATTATGAAATCCAGCTTCCTCTAGCAATCTTGGGTGAGGAAAATAGCTCTTCTCAATTCGATTTTCAATGCTTTTTCTCTCTATCATAGACCAGGCCACCCCACATCTAGATGATATATCTAGCAAGGGCAAAACAGCATGGACTTGCAAAGCCACTAGGAAGGCTAAGTTCTTTTTTTATACATAAAGAGTAGAGGTCTCCACCCTCTCTTAACCAAAGAGAAGGGTTCTCTTCCCAGTTAAATGACTTAGCACCTGAGTTATTCCCTTACTCAGTGACACCCTTGAGAAACTGCCTGAACCTGAGAGCCTGGAATTTGAAGGAATGAATGAATTCATTAAAATATTACTAATAAATAATATAATCCAAAAGTAATTTCCTCAACTGGGATATAAAGCTAAGTCTTTAGGATCTAAAACCAGTGTGCATTTCACTCTACCACACTACTTCCCTTTGGGCTAAATGTAATATACATTTATCAAGTTTTTATTGTATGAAGAGGAGGAAACAGGTTAGATATGATGAGATCTATGGCCCACTGGAGTCAATACTCTAGTAGTGACACATGACACATATGCAAATAAAAATATGTAAATATAAACACATACAAATATACACATGCATATATACACATATACAAATAGCCAAAATACAAATTAATATATGTGGCCCAAAAAAGTGTAGCCAAATGCTTTGAGATGCTAGTAGAGGCGGGAGATAGTAGGAAGACTAGTGGCTTACTGGGGAACATAAACTTTCCAGGGAGAAGGATGAAAACATATAAGAGGAGGTAATTTTATCATTTTGAATGAGGCCAGGAGAAAAAAGAAAGTTATTTCTGAGGAACCAAGAAAAGAAACAAATTGCTTAAGAGAAATAATGTTGAAAATATCAAGAAATATACTATGCAGTCCTTATACTTCAGGAGCTCATATCCTATGCAGATAGACAAAAATAAACTTCTGAAAAATTAAATAATAACTGACATTCTGGCAATTTGGATAGAGAAAGAAAAAAATGAGCAAGGACTATGGAGTTTGGTATTCAATGGATCTATGCTTGCACTATGACAAGCATTGCCCGACTGGAATATAATGAATAGGATATGAACAGATTTGAATGACAGTGGGTGATAACAATAGAAAATATGTCACAAGGCTGTACATGATTAATTGTCAAATGAATTGCACAGACAATTTCATGGCCAATGTTTTATAGTGAGAAAAAGTACTGGAGTTAAATTAAGCAATTTGGGTTTGAGCCCTGGCTCTGAAATGAGCTAACCCTATTACTATGGGTGGATGACTTGAATCTTTTAATTTAAATTTTTAAAATTCAATTTTATCTTACTTTCAGACTAGAAGTATATTCCTCTTTATTTCCTACATTCATTGAGAAGACAAGATGAAAAAAATCCGTTGTAAATTTGTATGTTGTTCAATTGTTGTTCAGTTATCTGACTTTTCATGATACTCCCACAGCATTGTAGTTATTTGTGGGGTTTTCCTTGCAGGATATTAGAGTTGTTTGCCACTACCTTCAACAGGGGATCCTTTCATTTGGCAATCAGAAGTTAATTGATTTTCCTAGGGTCACACAGCCAAGATGTGTCTGAGGATGGATTAGATTATAGGCCATTCTGACTCTACCCTAAGCCCTCTATCTGCTGAACCATCTAATGACCTCCTAGGTATCCAGATGTTAAATAATTCACCCAAAAGGTCAGAGAGTTAGGAAGTTTCTGAGCTGTATTTGAATTCCCATCCTGCTGACTCCAGGCCCAGTACTATAATCATTGAACTATAGCTGTCTGTAAAAATGAACCATAGTCATGAAAATAAATTCCAAAGAAACAAAGAAGGAAAGAAAAGAAAATTTGCTTCAATTTTTATTTTGAGTCTATTAGTTCTCTATCTGGAAATTAATAGCATATTTCATCATGATTTCTATGAAGCTGTGATTGGTCATTGTATTGATCAGAGTTAATATGTCTTTCTAAGTTCATCATCTTTACAATATCATCAATGTATAAAATGTCTCCTGGGTGTGCTTACTTCACTTTGCATGAAATCATACAAGGCTTCCTAGTTTTTCTGAAACCATTTCTTTCAAAATTTCTCTCCACAAAATGGTATTCCATATTTACATATAACATGGTTAGCCATTCCCCAGTTAATGAGTATTGCCCTCATTTTCCAAATATTTGTCACCACTAAAAAGAGTTGCTATAAATATTTTGTACATATAGGTACATTACATCTTTCTTTTTTATCTTTGGGGTAAAGGCATAATAAAAGTATTGCTGGGTCAAACCTCAGTTTTCTCATTCTTAAAGTGGAGGTGATATTTATACTATGTATTTCATAGGATTGTTGTGAGCCAATTGCATTTCAAATAGTTAAATGCTCTAAAATATATATCTCATCACCATCATCTAATTCACCATCAATATAAATAATGAGTGACTATAAACTGTGAGAGCTAGCTAAATTTCCTAAAACTTGACTTTCGTTAAAAGATAGAAAGGAATTATATAGATTTAGAGGTGCTTAGTTTATTAATGGAATGGATTGTTTTTCCATAACATCATGCAACTTGGAAATGAAAGTAAATGAAGTACTCAAGTATTAAGACTTTCAGATTGCCTTTTTGGAAGCACTCTAATTTATAAATGCATTATTATGAAAAAATCAGTTACCTTCTGTCTTTTCAAAGACCACTAACCTCACATGAACCTGATAACGCTATTATTCTTCTGGGTGAATATTAGTTGAAATTAGTTCAAAGATAATTTTGATGGTCTGGTAAGAGGCATCTTTGCTGAGAAATTCTAGACATAACAAACTTCTGTTCAGAGTTGATCTTTTGCAGGGGAGCTAGGTGGCTCAGTAAATGGAGAGCCAAGTCGAGAGATGGAATGTCCTGGGTTCAACCTGGTCTCAGACACTTCCTAACTGTGTGATCCTGAGCAAGTCACTTAACCCCCATTGCCTAGGCCTTACTGTTCTTCTGCCTTGCAACCAATACACAGCATTGCTTCTAAAGACAGAAGGTAAGAGAATTGTTTTTTTAAGAGTTTCCTGGTTTTGTCATTAAGATTTCTGGACCTCTTTTAGACATAATCCTATAAAGTGAGGAGGAGATTCTCTAAATCCTAAATCTAAATCCATAGAATAGATAGCATGGAAGGAGCAGAGAAGAAAGACTAAATAACAAAGATTTAATAGGCAACTAGATGGAATAAGGAACCTTGAGTCAGAAAAATTTGGGTTCAAATCCTTGTGGTAGAAATTTTTATCCCACCACTCTGATATAGACAATTTAGATAAACAAAGTCAAAAAGCCAAATTTCTCCAAGGGAAGGTAGAATTTAGAGTTTATTGGAAGAGGGCCAAATCTCCCAGATAAACCTGGAATCTCACACATGTTACAGAGTTGGACCCCAGCGAGAGACAAAGCCAGGCAGCAGAGACCTGGTTTATATACAGAGTAAGTATTTCCAAACAAGGTTGATGACTTATATCATACAGCATTATGTGGATCTTTTTTAGAAACCATTACCCAACTACACAGTTGATTGATTATTTCATTTAAGAAAACCCATATTTGTCTTAAAGTCAAATCACAAGACAATACCCTTATTAAGAAATACTGATGACCATTATCTCAGGGCTCATCTGATCTGTTGGGTGGATGGTTATTTCAAAATAGGAAAGGGTGAGCATTCTTCTACTATAGCAGGACATGGTGCAGCATTGCAGGACCTGAAACTCATATGGTCAGCATCTCATGATAGAAAGGAAATATGACTTAGGGAGGGGTTGGAAAGTCCCCTTAGAAGCAGTTTTATGCTTTAGTTACAGATCCTTATAAAAATCATGAATTCTACTAATTGTAATTAAGATTATAATGGAATTATTCTAAACACTTTAAAATCACAATATTGATTAGGTTTAGACTTATTACTATCATTAAATGCAATCAAGCATAAGAGGGTAGGGGTCTTTCTGACATCTTGCCTCTGAAACTTCTTAGCTGAATGAGTCTAGTAAGTCATTTAATCTTTCTGGCACTCAGTTGCTTTTTTGTTCGTTTTCATCTATAACATTAAGAGGTTGGAATTCATGATATCTGAGATCCCATCCACCTCTACATCTATGATTCTATAAGTTCAGGGGAATTGGATAGAGCACTGGGTCTAGAGTCAGAAAGACCTGAGTTCAAATCAGACCTTAGACACTTACTAGCTGTGTGACCCCTGGCAAGCTATTTAACCCTGTTGCCTCAGTTTCCTTATTTTTAAAATAAGCAGGAGAAAGAAATGGTGAATTACTCCAGTGTCTTTTTAAAACACACACACACACACACACACACACACATATACACAAAAGAAGTCATGATGAATTGGACATGATATAAATGACTGAACAACAACATGATAAGTTCATGGTGATTGATTCTGAGATACATATATCCAAGATCTAAAGGATGAACTGAGAGAATATGGAAAATGTCTCTCTGTTCTAAAGACTTACAAGGTTAATCTACACAATATTCTTCATAAATCTAAAAGGCCACAACCAATCTAAAATTAAGATATGGTAGAAATGAGTTAGTCATAAGAAAGGAAAGAGCTAGAAACAATAAGTACATTAAAGGTAATAATAATACAGCATAATAAACATTTCTTTTTTTTTTAACCCTTGTACTTCGGTGTATTGTCTCATAGGTGGAAGATTGGTAAGGGTGGGCAATGGGGGTCAAGTGACTTGCCCAGGGTCACACAGCTGGGAAGTGGCTGAGGTCGGGTTTGAACCTAGGACCTCCTGTCTCTAGGCCTGACTCTCACTCCACTGAGCTACCCAGCTGCCCTAAACATTTCTTAAATGAATATTACAGTATATCCAATACATCTGTGCCAGGTCCTTTGAATTATAAGATAAATTGAATTTTCCCTGCCTTCAAAGAGTTTATATTCTATGCACAGAAATCATCAAATACAAAGTATATTCACAATAATTCAAAGCAATTTTACTAATGAGAGAACAGCTTAAAAACTTGAGAAATGGCAGTATCAGAAAAGACTTTTTAGGCAAAGTAACATTTGAGCTGTGCCTTAAAAGAAGATAGCTAAGATTTTAACAAGTAGGAAAAGGGAGAAAGGTGAAAAAGTCTGGAACTTGTCCCACAGCACTTTCCAAACAGCAAGTAATCCAGAAGAGAGAGACCTGGGAGCAGATAGAAAATCCAATAAAGGATCACATCAAATTAAACACCAGTAATGATTAACATTTATTTCAAGGAGAAGCATGATGACTACAGAGTTTTATTCCATCTTGGGCACAATAGTTTCATAGAATATAGAAGGTGATAAAAGATGAAAACAATCAAGACTCAACTTAACATATGTATATATTATGTATATACACATGGTATGTGTGTCTTTTAAGATCTTATCTTCTCCAGTAGACTTTGAGCTTCCTTAGAATAGAGTCTATTTTTGCCTTTCTTTGTATTTCTGAGAAAAAACAGTGTCTGGAACATACTAGGACTTAATAAATATTTTTAATCTAACTAATTTTTAATCTAAATTTAATCTAAAATTTAATCTAAATTTAATCTAAAATTTAATCTAATTAAGCATAGTTAATTATAGGAGTTATAAAATCAGTCTTGGGAATTTATTGTTGAGCTGGATGTAAGGAATAACCTGAACAAACCTATTAGTTACATCAGCCCTTTCCATTCAATATAACAAGTTACACAATGTTCTGGCATTACCCCTATCACAAACATACCCTTTTAGTACTGTTTATCAGTTATGCTATGGCATACTCAGACACTGCTCAACACATTTTTCACAAGCATAGGATTTCTTTTGTTTTGATTTTCTCTTCTCTCTCTATGATTAGTGTTCTTTGCTAGGTTTACTTTAATTTCAAATTCGGTCTAGCTTATTACATATGAATGAGTCTATATAAGCAAGCTGCTAATAAATGGGTGACAGGCAGTGTGACATTTTAAGCTGAAGTCTAACATCAGAGTCAAAATGATCTGGGTTAAAATTCTGACTCTTTGTGGTCTGTAGCACCAAGGTTAAGTCATATAATAGTTTAGGGTCCCTAGACACCTACCTTTCTTAGACTACAAGTAACAGAAGAGAAGTCATTTGAAGGAATTTACACACTGGGAATTCTCCATGCCAATTAAATGACACTAAGATACATCTCCAAGTAAATTTTAAAATAAAATAAAAAACTTCTTAACAATTTAGCTTTATGTAATGTAATTATCTCAAAATGCTAAACCAAGTTCCATGGTAACTCAGTGAGTCTTATCAACCACATTTTAATAGATATTTTCAATGTTTCCACACCTTTCCTTAGAGAATGCAGTGGATGGGGTAACCATTTTTCTCTGATAGTACAGTATTCTCAATTTAGAAAAACCTTGAGTGAGGCATGTTGACAGGCTAAAAGCAGCATTGGTTAGGGCAGAAGAGAAAAATTATGCTTTAATCATCAAGAGTATAGAATAAAAGCCTCTGAAAGAGGGAATCTAGGAAATGTTTCAGCAAGGAAAGACACAAAGCCAGCCTATGCAGAGACTGAAGTAATTACTAAAATGCCAGGGCCACATAGCTCTGAAGAGACTTATGGCCAATCTCAGGATGGGAGTAGTAGAATTTTTAAAATTCATTTTCCAAACCTTTGCAAGCAATGCATACCTTTGAGGCAACATACTGAAATCTATGGAACTACATAGGGAAAAGAAAAAAGTGGGCATGAAAAAAGCTGAAAGTAGTTTATTCCCACGTATGGTAATCATTTGCTCAAACATCTGATGTTACACAAGTGGCTCAAGGGCTCTGTAAAAACATGAAGTTTTTCCTGTTCTCTATTATATGCAGGATTGAAAATGAAAGTCAGAAGTTTTTAGGATCTGTGGTCCTTGGAGTGAAATTAAAATATCTTTAAGGTACCTCAATATTAAAGTCAATGAATAACAAATACACATATAGATCCCGCTATTAGATGCAACTTCTTGAAATTTTTGGAACTGGAAGGCAATATGTAATGGCTAGTGAGCTGGTCTTGGTATCAGGAAGAGCAGTTCAAGTCCTGCCTCAGACACTTACTGTGTGCCCTATGATAATGAATCACTTAATGTTTTAGTGTCCCAGGAAGCCCTTTAAGACTCTAAAATGCAGAACAAGAATCTCACCAGGAGTCTTCCATACTAACCAAATCACAGGTCTAATAAAAGAATTAAACCACATAATTCATAGTCTTTAACCTATGGATTTGTTAAATAATTCTTCACTGAATAACTTAGGAATTTACTGATCATTGAGACTGTCTGTCATTAGATAGAGTTGGTCCTCAAATAACAGATTATTAATGCTGCCTTTACCATAGAAACCTTTCCAAGTTGGTAGAATCTTCCAAGTTTAGTTTCCCAATATAATCTTCAAGAACCCAGGGTCACCTTTCCTCCATGATGAAACATCGGAGTTGCAATTCAAGAAACATCCTAATGTATTGTTTGTCAATTACAAAAAAAAAAGTTTTAATCAGGAGAACAAACCACCTTTAAAGACTCTTCTTGAAGAAGTTAAATTCTCATGCATATGTAAATTATAGTTTTTGCCCAACGTTACTGTCCTAGAGAGGTAACTTTTCAATGATGCTTAGGTTAATAACTTAAAGTAAGGCACAGCACAGACCTTTGTGCACCAAAAATATTTGGCACTGTCAAGGAAGATGCCATGCATATACATGAATGGAAATGGGATCACCTGTTTGTGGATGATATTGGGTTGATTTTAGCACATCCCAGAATACTCTTGGACCACTTGGATAATTGATCAATTAAAATTTATTGGCCTAGCAATCCATATGGGAAAAATATATGGGAAATAGCAATTGGGAAAAAACAAAGTGGAATAAAGTGCCTACTTTTCAATCTATGTGAAGAAGCTGAGTGGCTAGTTCTTTGACTGATATATGTACTCTGGAATGTCATACTGTTTCTAATGTTTCTATGTTAGATTTGCATTATTGTCTAGATTGTGATGAGAATTTCCACGATTAATCTTACAGAACAATGACCATGTCCTGGAACTGGCCACAATCAAACTAGCCCTGAGCTGTCCCTGAGGGGAACAGATAAAATTTTCTCCTGCTAACATCCTTGTCCTTACATTTCAAACAAGTGTCTCCACATCCTGCTTCTTACATTGCAGACAACTGACACACTTACTGACACACAAACATACTGAGCACAGATTTGCATCTTTTGTTCCCACCTCACTTTGTTTTGCTATAAAAATTTGCTACTAACTTTTTCTCTCTGAACTTGATCTCTGTTCCAAGTTCCAACACTGTCTGACTTCCATTGGATTAAGCAGGTTTTCACTAAGAAAGGTTGCTCTCTGGTTCAAAATTTTCAGTTTGACCATTCTTGATAATAGAAAATATATAGCAAATAATTACTATAAAGAATTAAGAACATTACCCATCTGTAATTAATAAACAATAGTTAGTAATCAATGACCAATATTAAAAAATAACTACAATGACCCTGAGAGATAAGTGATATTATAATCTCCATTTTATAGATCAGACAACTGAGCAGGACAAAGATTAAGTGATTAGCTCAGAATGGTACAGTTAGGAAGTATCTAAGGCTGAATTTGAACTCAGAACTTTTCAACACTAGGTACAACTATACCACATAGTTATAATGTTACCACATTTATGATTAAGTATAGTTGCATTACTAAACTGTTACCCAAGATCTCTTGAGAGATATCTAATATCATGGTAAGGGCTAAAGGGAAAGACAATGCTATTTGATTCCAAATCCCAATATATATAAAATTTTATTTTCATCCCATTAATATCTTCAGTTTTGTTGTTCAAGTATACTACCTTATCAGATTCTAAGAGGTATTAGTATTAAATTTTTTGATGTACAATAGCAAAATAAAATGTCAAAAGAAAGCCTATATAAAATAATACAATAAAACTAAGCCAAAAGCTAAAGCCTTTCAATATCTTCGTCAAGTTTGGTTCTTATTTGTTCTCTTATATACCATCATATACACTGTCAAATTATGAATATTTCAATGTCATAAATAGAGAAATTTATCAATAAATTGATATAGAGAGAGGTTAAGTGACTTGTCTAAAGCCTTACAGTAAATATATGTATGAGACCAGATTTAAATGTCTTCCTAACTCCAGGCCCACAGTTCCATCTACTGGGTCATCAGGCATCTTCATTTATATCATCTTGATTTTTAGAATATTAAATACAAAATTATTTATTTATATGTACCTAAAATTAAAGTCAGTCATTATTTGTCATTATATAATTCAGTAAGATAACCACATTACATGAATGAAGAGCTCTTTTTCTTTTCATGAATTATTTTTAATCATACAGGACAATTTGTTTTGAAGATTTATCACCCTCTTAAATATCACATTTTGATAGTCCAGTTGAATGCTACTTTAAGTTCAATACATGTTTCATATTCATTCCATAAATTTCTAAATCTAAATAATCAAAGCAATATATTACAACTATTCACTTTGGACTTGGGATTTTGTCTTACATAATTCTGAAAGCTGAGACTACCATGATTGCTACTAATTGGTAATGCAGAAAAGGAGAAACAAGAGAGTGGAATTTTTAAAAAAAATACAATTCTAGAATGTGTTATATTAAAGTAGGAAAGGCAGTAATAGAAACAAATTATTTGTGTAGAATATAGCCATAATGTTAAAATCTTTTTCATACTTTTATTATATTGTATTTCTCAGTTCATGTTACTGATTTTAATTGGCTAATGGCCCCTTTGTCCATACAGATATATTGTTCACTATTTAAAAAAAATATTCACGCAGCTTTAAAATACACCCTATTTTAAGAGAGCATGAATTTCAACAGACCATAAAGTAATTTCTGATTCCCACTTAAAGAACAGCTGACAGATTTCTCTCTTATTCCTACCCCCTCCCAGACACCAGTATAAATTGTTTTGGAAACTTTATCATGTTCTATTGAATTTAAACAATCACAGTAAAAGGCATTTTTGTCTATGTGAGATCTTTGAAATTTCTTTTAATTGTGTCATAAAGATATGAATGCTAATTAGTGAAATAGTCTTTTAGGGTATAAGGAATAAACAATATTGATAAGAGGAAAGGCAATGATATGATGTCTTATTGTTTGTAGGGAACTAATATAGGTAATTGCCTGAGGAGACTAAATTCCCAAGGCTGAAACATTTTTTTCTAAGTTAATCATGAGATTCTAAATTAAAAAGCTTAAAAAAAACCCTACAAGATTCTAAATTCTATAGTTGCTTCATTTAAATAGGAATTATATTATTTCTCATATAAGTGCTCTTTTCTACACTCACACAGCCACCATCCTTGTACAAGCCCTCATTACTCTTCACTTGAACTATGACAATAGCTTTCTAATTGATCTTTGTCTCATGTTTCCCCATTCCCATTCATCCTTCACTCAGTTGACAAAGTGCTTTTTGTAGATTCCAAGGAAAAATAAGAAAGCCACTAAAATGTATTACACTGGGACACTGAAAACTGAAATGTATTGTGTTCCTTCTCAATAAACTTCAGAAGCTTCCTATTAACCCTCAAATCAAATATAATCTCCTTTGACATGCGAAGTCATTAACAAATTTGTCCTCCCTCCCTTATCATTTTTCTTCCACCTTATTCCACACCAGAATCTACCTTCCAGCTTTAGTGATCTCTTGTTCCCTATTGTTATGTTGATCTTAACAGAGATATTTGGAAAGCTGAAGTGTTGGCCAGAAACCAGAAACCTGAAGGACTCACTCCTCCCACACACATAGTGAGTAGGGAGGGTTAAGTACTCCTTTACTCTAGCCCCTCCCACCAAGCAGTTAGAATCAGTTGAAAATGGAGGATGATCAGATATACTGGCTAGGGTGAGCAAGGCTAATACCCTCAAGATGTTCACTTTCTCAACTTATTTCCCCACAGATTTGACTAGGGAAGAAGGGAGAAGCTTGATGTCTAGTAGCTATCAGGGACAGAACAAGGATCTGACTTGTTGCGCTGGCAACTGAAAGGAACCAAGCTTTATGGAGGATGTGAATATTCCCAAAATAATAGCCAAGCACAGCTACCTCAAAGATGAAGTTTTACTGATAAAAGAGGAAGGGGAAGGAAAGGAAGGGATTTCAAGGATTTGAATAAGATCTGGGAAGCACGGAACTGTTATATAAAAACAGCCCCTCCCCCCTCAGGAGGGAGTGGCAGACTTTATAACTAGCTTCCCTTCAAAGCCTATAATTATCACTACTAATATCTAAAATATCTAAATGTTAACAAAATGCTGTTGCAGGAAAGGTCTAATTCAGCTACACAGGCAAACTGCTGAGCAGAAACAAAATGGCTTTTGCCACAAATGGCTTCCAAAGCAATAAAAAAAAAAACTGAGAACAGCAAGCAGAGTGATCTGCTCACCTCGACCTCTAGGAACCAACTGTCCCTAACTGTCCTAAACTGCTCCTCACCCAGAGTTCTCCGGGGGGGGGGGGCTCCCCTGGAATTCTGGGTGAGGCTTGACCCTGTGTCTTGCAGGAATTCCACCCTGCCATTTTCCATGTTACACTATTCAAAAAATATTATCTCCCAAATCCTTCCATTTCCACTGATGCTGATTTTTTTTCCCTTCTCCCTTTGACCTCCTTGCTTCTTGAGTTTCCTTCAAGATTCAGTTTGTATTGCATGTTTTGTAGGAGGCCTTTCTTCATTTGCCATTTACACTGTATATAACTTGTATGTATCTAGTTATTTCCTTGTTTCCTCTAGTAGAACTGTATAGTTCCTTGTGAGAAGGGAATGTTTTAGTATGTATTTTGCATACTTAGTTTTAGTACAAGGTCTACCACAAGGTAAATAAATGCTTGTTGATTGAGGATTACATTTCAAATATTAATACAGACTCAGATTTACTTATTATTAAGACTGCATGCATTTGCAATTTCAAAATTTTATCTTAAGCCTTTTCATTCATAGCATTCAAAACAGGACACAATGCAGTTTTCCATGGGAGAGGAAGTATTTTGCAAATACATCTTTTAAAAAATCCATTTGAAACAAAACAACTAGGCATCTTCTGAAGGAAAAAAATATGAAGACATTTATTTTTTTTCTTCCAGGAATATAATATACCTTGGTCATTTTAGGGACATGGATAATATAACTTATTTACTATTTAGTTTTTAATTTTTTTTAATTTTAAGTTTAAATATTGTCTTAAATACTTACTAGCTGAATGAAGTTAGACAGGTCACATTACTTCTCTGTGCCTTAATTTCATCATTTGTAAAATGGGAATAATATCATAGAGTTGCTTTGAAGATCAAATGTGTTAATATATATAAAATGTTTTGCAAACCTTGAGCAGTTTATAAATGCTAATTATATTATTGTTATTTTAGAAACCACTGTTTAAAAAATGAAGGAAAGTAAAAAATAAGTAAAAAATGCAGTAGAAAACATAGTAAAAAAATTGTATGTGGCACATGAGGAAAATAAGAAACTCCTATATTTTACACTTTCCATTTAAACAATAGTCAAGTACCAGAGAAATATTATAAAAATGAGTATAAATTTTTAACTTATTTTCTCCAAGTTTTTCAGTGGTAAAAAATCATGTTATTCAACATGCATAACGTTTTAAATTTTCTACGTTTGGTAAACATGGTTGTAACTATTTCAATTTCCTTGAGATTATCTTCTATACATGGGACAGTGACTGTCATAAAATTCTTTCCTTGGTTTATTCTTCAATGCAATAACATCTCAGAATGGTTAGTTATCTTTCATTATGAGTGGCCAAATTCAGAATAAAAAGAGGTTAATAGATGCTTTTATAGGAACTTAAAAATCTAGATATTTGAGAAACCAAAATATTTTCTTATTTAAAAAAACATATAAGAAAACAAAACAAAAATTCATCATAAAAGCTATGTGAGGGGGCAGCTGGGTAGCTCAGTGGATTGAGAGCCAGGCCTAGAGATGGGAGGTCCTAGGTTCAAATCTGGCCTCAGACACTTCCGAGCTGTGTGACCCTGGGCAAGTCACTTGACCCCCATTGCCTACCCTTACCACTCTTCTGCCTTGGAGTCAATATATAGTATTGACTCCAAGACGGAAGGTAAGGGATTAAAAAAAAAAAAAAAAAAAGCTATGTGAAGGCAAGAAGGCACAGAGAAGGAATCTTTTTTTTATAAATGTCTTTGATTAAAAGTAAGATTTCTGCTCAGACAATATAGCAAGTTAGTTCATCATATGCAAACACACACATACACACAGAGTATTTCAAGGCTTTCCTTCCCCCTCTCAATTCAACAAATAAAAGAAGAATTTCTTCAGCTTCATAGACATATTCATACATAAAGAATATAAAACAAGATTCAAATCTAGGCTTTCCTCCCTTTCCTTAAAAGTATAGGCTCATAGGATGATACATTTGGAGCTAGAAGGAGGAAACTCTTCATAATGGATGAGGATTTTGAATCCAGGTGTTTAGGTTACTTGCTCAGAGTCACACAGCTAGTAATTGTTTAAAGCAGAGTTTTAACTAATATTTTCCTGACATTAAGTTCAGTACTCTTTCCATTATACATATTACCTCTCTGACACTACTGTAGTTAAATCTTAGGAGCATAATAAATCACATAGATGCTGGAGTTCTCTTACTTGAACTTACTTAAATAGACCTGTCTTTTTCAAAGACACACATGGGGAAGACTAAGAGAAGCTATTAGCTTGCAGCCACAAGGCTGACAGCCAGAGAGGGGAAGAAGGGCCAAAATTCAAGCATCCAGGAGAGTGGGAAGACTGAGGTGAGTGCTGGGGGAAAAAATCTGACAGAAAATCAGAAGAATAGAGACATCAGGAAGGAAAAGATTACCCAAATTTAGCTATTTTCCCTAAAATGTTCTCAATTATTAAAGAAAAATATGCATTCTCTGGGGACAGACAGGTACTTAAGTATATCAACACCACCCACAGTAGTTAATGGGGGTAATAAATCACATAGATATTTTTCTCTTAATGAGAGACCATATTTTCACTGTTAAAAGTCAAGCAAAGCAGGATTTAAATAAAAAATAATGGGGATAAAATTTTAGCCAACCTAAAAATTATGGACAGAATAATTTCAAACTTCAAAAGGAAGAAAAGCTCATGGTAAACAGCATTCCTAAACTTCCCAAATAATTTTAAAAGAAATTTCTCTAATCTCACATCTAATTCCAGGAAGGGAGTGGTTCCTCTAATTGCTCCATGTTTAGAACTCCCTTATTATGCTACTACCAAAATTGGCATGGCTAGAAATTAGGGTACGATGCTTTATTTTGTCTCTCTCTATATATATATTTGTCAGAGAAAATATCAATTGATACAAAGAGAAAGAAATTTCTTTAGGGTAAAGGGACTTTAGAATATGGATCATTTTTCACAAGTACTCTATAAATAATGAAAACCAGATTAGGTTAGCAATTATCCAGCCACTGGCATAAGGATACTCTTTTGGTTTTGCCTTAGAGAAGGAAAAAGGCTTCTTCATTTCTAATTTGTTGTTAGCCTGGATCATAGGTGCATGATTTTAGTGTTTTCTGTTGGCCTATGAATTGATCCTATAAAGAACTGAGGTTAAGGAAGACAAAGTAACAAGATTATAAGTGCTCACTTATACCAACTGGAGATGTTAATCACATCTGTTAAGAATGAAGTGTGGGGGGCAGCTGGGGAGCTCAGTGGATTGAGAGTCAGGCCTAGAGATGGGAGATCCTGGGTTCAAATCCGGCCTCAGACACTTCCCAGGTGTGTGACCCTGGGCAAGTCACTTTACCCCTGTTGCCCACCCATATGACTCTTCCACCTATGAGCCAATACACAGAAGTTAAGGGTTTAAAAAAAAAGAATGAAGTGTGTTTTACCCAAACCTACACCCTCTCACCCCTTTGGCTCATGAGGAACTCAATCTGTTGTGCAGAAGTGTATACATAGACAATGTAAGATCACTTTACAAAACAATGTAACAAAAAATACAAATTAATAAACTAAAAATGAGTACACAAGTACTAAAGTTATAAAGAATAATGGAATTTTCAATATTAGGTCTTAATTTCACAGTACCTTTTTTGAAAAAGTCAGTTTTGACCTAGGAAAGATCAAGAATACTAGAAAAGGATGAAAAAAGTTCCTGAAAGGCATGTAAACACACACTGTAATTTGAATAGATTACAAAAAAAATCACAGAGGGCAGCCCTATATTATCTAGCCCAATGATAGGCAAACTTTTTAAAGAGGGGGCCAAAGGAAAGGAAATGCTCATCTGTCAGTCTGTTTCTAAGGCAACTCTTTCAAAGTTTCAATATATTGTATCCTACTCATTGTATTCATTAGATTAGGAGTGGAGTGGCAGGCTAGAACATTTCAGGGGGCCACATCTGGCCCACAGGCTGTAGTTTTCCCATCACTGATCTAGAATCTTGCCTTTCTTATAAATCTCTGAAAGAGAAATAAAATATATCCACACAGCAGCACATCTTTCAGAGCAAAAGATAAAACTATCATCTTTTTAGTCCATTTTCTTATTGGTGCTAGTATTTGGTATCATTGGTTAAAGTGACTTATGTTTTATGTAGGTGTGAAGTTTAAAATTTTCTAAACTACTTGAAGATAATGAATACCTACTCTCATTTTCATGGAAATTTCCTCACCAATATTAATGATAGTACCACCATGTTGTGTGTGTTTTTTTAATCCCCAGATATTACACGCATTTCAGTCCTTCTAAAGAGTCATCTACTCAATAGATATGGGGCCTTTCGTTCTGTTTTTTTTTTTTAAACTAGGCTTTTTAATCATTCTAAAACTTAGCCAGCTAATCTTTTGCATCTACTCTGACTAAAAAATCCAACTACTTCTCTGATTATTCACATCCTTCACGAAGTTCTTTCACCAATTCTTTCACATAAGCAATCTTTGGTTACACAGTAAAATCTATTTGCATACAAGATGAATTTTTTATTGTTCTGAGATTATGGTTTTCTATGATATGTAGAATATATGTCACTATAAGAATATTTCAATTAAATATTATCATTTAGGGTAGCAAGCAACCTCCAAACATTTAAAGTGCTGCAAAATTCACACATGTGATTTGGTCCAAATTCATCTCAGAATTTCTATTCCTAAATCATTAGCCTCATGTACTCTCTGTAAAAGAGAGATATAGTGATAGAATAATGCAGTGGGCTATCTATCTCACTGCATGCTGTAATTTGGTTTATGTGTCTGTATTAACTTGATGTACAAGCCAATTTGAATTGAGGTTTGAATTAATTGTAGGAAGAGACTAAAAACACTCAAATTTATATGCCAAAGTGGATTTATTGCAGTCATACAAAGGAAAAGACATCAAACAGAAACCCTAAATGTAGTGGATTTAATTCATTAGGCATTGTTGCACTAGCAACTCAAATAACTATTCATCATTCCCAAATTCCCAATTCCCAGAATCACTGGAATCCCACTGATAAATAGCATTGATATACATGTCCTACTAGTAGTCAAGACCATTGCCCCAAATGTCAAGAGATTCCAAACTTGACTCAGAAGTATAGCTAAATGGAAAACTATTTGTAAAGTTGAGTCATCTCACTTAAACTCATCCCTGTAAAGGGGAAAAGATCATTTGAATCTGAGACCTTGGGCTTGGGGCTTTATTTTTCAAAATATATTAACTCAAATTATTTACTTCAAAATAAAATCCTTCCAAATTGGCCTTGCACAAACCATATAAGTTGGAAGAAACTGTATGAATTTCCCCCATCTCTGGTGAGAAAGCCAAGATCTATCAGAATTTAATTTTTAGAAAAAACAAAAGTAAGAGGAAAAACATAATGAAACATGTTCATGTAATTATTACATAGAAAGTAAATAGTCATTTCAGAATATGCCTTTCAAGCTAATTCGTGGGTCAATAATATGACTGCTATGCATCAAATTGCTTTTTTTATCTAGTTCATTTTTCAGTGCAGATGTTTAGACAAATTTCTTTTTAATAACTAGATTTCAATGAGGAAGCTTTGAAGTATTGCAGCATATAATGGAATCAATGGTATCTTCATTTGAGAGAATTTTGAGGATCCTGTCATTGATAGAGAATCCATCTATTTGAACTCTGTGCAGGACATACTCTTCATATGACACTGTCAAATACCTAGGCAGAATTTATGATTCCATGATTTATCTTTTGCTTGATTTCTCAGAGGATTTTAAATTATCTCCACGTCTCTGCCACAGTCTAAATGATTTCATTGTATGGAAAGGAAATACCTCATTTGAGGAAGTTTTTTTCAAGATGCATTTGTCCCAACGAAATACTTTTTCGAAAATAATAACCAATGGATTTGGTAGGATGTTTATTTTCTTCACCTCTCAGTTAATTTTTTAAGTATGAAGATATAATTGTTAGAAAATTATCTAAAAACCTTCCTTTCCCTCTTTATGTATACATTATGGAGACCCTTAATATATAGAGAGTGTAAAAAGGAAAATGTAGGTATTTATAGATATATATTTAAAGTGTGGCTGCCAGGAATCAACAATTCAGGTTGATTCCGTAATTAAATCAGACCCAAGTCAACATCGGGTTGAGGCAAGTTTATTTACAATCAGGAAGGTAAAGTATAGGAATAAAGAGAAAGGGAGAGGCTAGTCCAGGCCAAAGGCCTGGATGGAGAGAGAAGGTTAAAAGGCTAAATAAATGAAGCTGTAAGCCACAAGGCCCAAGATCCAGATAGGCTGGCGCCTGCTTAGGTAGAGTTTAGAAGCGGCCCAGTCAGGCCAAGGAAGTCAGCCTAACTTACCCACGTGACAATATAGAGTGTAAGCATTCTGTGGTCTCAGGAGATCCTTCAGCACCAGGTTCAGAGCGGGAACTGCCTCAACAGGAAGTAACTAACTTACTTAAAGAGATAGTGTCTTTTGTCACTTCCCGTGGGTCCACCTCTAATTCAAATGGACAAATGGCAGCCTCTACACTGATTTTGAACTGCCCAAAGGGCAGTCCCTTGTCCTTGATTTGCTACTTATTGTCATGTGTGGGAAACTCGTCTCCCCTCCCCACTAAGGAGGGTGAGGGTGACATCATTTCTACGCCTAGGATGGGTAGATTTTTGACTGTGAATGGGCTAGATTTAATTCCATTTACACAATCCCCCCTGATGATCATATTGGGTGACTAGTCACAGTTCATTATTCCTTTGAGCACAATAGTATTTCATCACCAACAGATACCACAATTTGTTCAGCCATTCCCCATTTGAAGGACATAAAACTGGAAAATGAGTATATATTCTTATGTATGTTTTTTTTTATCAGATTCTGACTTCAATCCAATAGATGCCAGGGTCAATTTCATGTTTTAATTTGTATCCTAGTGTATACTAGTATATCATTAATAAATAATTTCTGATTCAGTGTTTCATATTAAGTAATTATTACCTCCTCAGAAAGAATTTAGAATATGAGGCAGCAAAGCCCTAAAATCACTATCCAACTTTCATTTCAGATGAAATAACATGTTGGTCCTATTCATAAACCATTGAGTTTAAGCTTCATTAGTACCCAACAATGCATACTTTTGTGAAGAATTTTTCAAACCATATTTATTTGCAAAATTATTTTCATATTGTAGCAACATACTAAGTTCTATAAAAAGAAAGAACTCTTTCCTCACCTTTGGAAGACAGGGGAAGCTATATTGAGTTCTATCACTCAGCTTATTTTTTGCAAGTATTACCATATATGTAGTTAGTCTCTACAGTCATACAGTAATACAGTGAAACTGATAATAGCTAAATTGTTTCCAACAAGTAATAGATAAAGGTTTACTTATCATAATTTTAAAAATGTCAACTTAATTGTTGTCTAAAGTCATGTACATTCTATCAGGGATTATTATAACAAAAGAGGGAAATTATGAAAGACTAAACAAAGAAGATTGAAAACACTAGTTGGCTAAAATTTTTCAGTAATTGCTAGGTTCAATTCTCCTAGCACCAGCCTCTCTTTTTATACATTAGGAATTTTAAAATACAGAAGAATGTCACTTTAATTAATACATATACAACATTAATTGATTTTCTTGGAAGAAATAACTTGTGTTAATAATGTTCTTCTTTACTAAAATGTTGAGTCATAATTTATCACAAAAGTCCAGAATCTATGCTATTAGCACATTTTTTTATTTACCCACTTTCAAAATCTTAGATGAGGAAAGCTCTAGTCTTTTTCCTTCTAGAAGAAAAGTCTTGCATAAAGCTGTTTTCCTAACATCATATCACTAATAAATTTTCCAAAACAAAAAAGAAATATTTCTGCCACAGAAATCATGGGGAAATTTAATAGACCATATCACCTAAGTCTCTAGCAGGCCTCTAACAAAATGCTGCCTAAGTGAGTGTGAAATACCTTCTCAAAAAGCTGACTGAAAGTCAGTCAAGTAAACTATTTACTGCTTAGCAAAGAGAAACTCTTTAAAATTTCCTTTAGGAAAGTCTCAAGAAATTTTTAATCCTAATTTCTGTTTTCCTTTACCCTTCTGGACTACTTTTTTAAAGTAGATTGATGGGGAAGGAGCTAGATTGCTCAGTAGATAGAAAGATAGACCTGGAGACAGGAGGGCCCCAGTTAAGATGTGGCCTCAGTCACTTCCTAGCTTTTTTGACCCTGGTCATGTTACTTAACTCCTATCACCTAGCCTTTACTGTCCTTCTGCCTTAGAAACAATAAAAATATTGGTTTTAAAATGGAAAGTAATGGTTTTTTTGGTTTGTTATAAGATCAGAAGCATGGAAACAAAGCTAGATATTTATCATGATTTATTACTATTAATTTAGAGAGCTAAAGAACTCGGGGAACTTTTTCCCACTCACCTCACATGGAAGAGAGAGGTGAGGGCCACAAGGGCTGGCCACCACTCAATTCACATGCAAGAGAGAGGGAGTGGCAGAGCAAACCCACACTAAATACATATCAAGGAACCACGCATGTATATGAAAGCCAAAAGTAATTGTGGGTAATACAGAAAGGAAGTTTGGGTAATGTAGTTTCAGGGGTTCAAGATTTTCCAACTATACAATATACAGACATAGATGCATACATATTTGTGTATAAATATCAAAATTAGACAAAAAAATCTCAAGGAAATTTCTGAATTTCTAAATTTAGAATTTAGAAATTCTAAAGAGGCTAAGATGGAGTGTTTTCCAGGCATGGAGATAAGTTTAAACAAAGGCAGAGATTTCAGCAGTGTTAACTTCATTTACTCCCACCCCCCCATTTCAAACTATTGATTTCTTAACCTCTGAATTATAAAGAATTATTTCACTAAACGTATTAATTAAAGCCTTACTGTGATATCTAAGATGTTGGAAAGGCCTTCTGAAGGGCCTGAAACCCCCAGCCCCAAATGTTTCCCAGCACTTATCTCCTCCCTAGATAAGTTACAGATACTTCCTGACCCCCTGACCTTAACATCCCCCCTTGATGACGTCTGAAAATGATTTTCCCAGACCCCCTTCTCCAGAAACCCTATAAAAACCCTTGGCTAAGAAATATAAGGGGTCAGTCAGGCACACCTCTCTGCCCACTGACCCTAGCATTATTGCTAGGAAATAAACGAGCCTCTTCTTGCGTATTGCATTGTCAGTGTGATTCCTCTGGCCATGACTGAATCTGGACCAGAAAATTCGGGTCCAACACTTATTATTCCAACAAAATGCCCACCCCATATTTATTACTTCTCACTATATATATAGATATAGATATAGATATAGATATAGATATGGATATGGATAGATATAGATATAGATATAGATATAGATAGATATAGATATAGATATAGATATAGATATAGATATAGATATAGATATAGATAGATAGTATGATTAGAATGTTACCCTAAAAACTATGATCCCAAGCAAAATTATGATTCCCAGCAAAACTACAATCCCTAGCAAAAACAGGTTCCCCAGAACCCCACTCACTTCTTGTCATTATGTGATCAGGATATAAATTGGGTGGAGGTCCCTCTCTCTCCCTCTTTCCTTCCTATGGCAGCTTTGGTGGAGCGGGAATTTTTGAGCAGATAGAAAAAATTAGGCACATGGTTCTATATTGTCAGATAATAAATTTTATAAAATAATACTCGAAGTATTGCAAATTAATTTAAATCTTACAATATGCATATAAATGCATATATACAATCACAATATGTATGTATATCCATTTGCATACAGATATATAAACATATTTATATTTAATCAAACACAATAGCTGTAATGCTAAGATGCAAATGCCAATAGGAAAGGCAGTACATTGCAGATTAAATAATAAGTATTTGGTCATCTAGCTTGTCGGGCTTAGTTCTTAACCTCTAAACACTTACAGAATAGTTACCAGCACCTCACAAAGGAGTTAGCAACTTGGATGACCCCACCTGAAAGTATATACCACTGCCTATTCAATTTGATTTTGACATTTGGAAAACAAATAAAAAGAGCAGCACTACATTTCCTGGTAAAATGCCTGGGTTTGAAAAATGTCAGAGTAGAGGATAGTAGAGCCAAGATGGCAGAATAAGATAGGAATTATGGGAGCTCACCCAAATTTGCTTCCAAACAACTATTTTTAAAAGCCTCAAAATAAATTCTGAAGAGGTAGAACCAACAAAAGGATGGGATGAAATAATTTTCCTTCCCAGTGCAACTTGGGAATTCTATAAGAATTTCTATAAAAAAGAAGCACAGTGTAGCACATCTACATAGGTCCACAGCAAAATGTCCTCATAACCATAGATCACCAAGGCAGCCAGGTGACCTGCATACTATACCATGTCATATTCAGCCACCAAAGTAATATAGTCATCCCCAAACATCACAGAAGGCCATAGCACAAGAAATTTGGAACAGTGCCATCTCAGAGAGCCAAACTTTAGCTTGTAATAAAGGTCATAAAATAGCCCAGAAAATTAACGTAAGACAAAGAAAACATAGCAATAGATAGTGACTGTGGTAATAGAAAGATCAAAATTCAAAGTCAGAAGAGAACAATAATGCCAGAACAACTACATGTGAAGCCGCAAAGGAAAATGTGACATGGTAGCAGGATCAAACAGAACTGGAAATAAAAAAAGATTTTAAAGTGAAATAAGAGAGATAGAAGAAAAATTGTAAAAGAAATGAAAGTGATTCAAGAGAATTTCCCCCAAAAAAGTCAACTGTTTGATAAAAAGAAGCAAAAAAGTGGAAAAAAGATGTAAAAAAATTCTTAAAGAAAATAAATTCATAAACATTAGAACTGGACAAGTGGAAAAGGAAGGGCAAAAGCTCAATGAAGAAAATATTTCTCAAAAAATTAGAATTGGGCATCAGCAAACAATAAAATAAAATAAAGACAATGAAAAAAGAGAAGAAAATGTGAAATATCTCATTGGAAAAACAACTGGCCTGGAAAAGAGTTGCAACTGTTTCATACTTGTCAAGCCACTTAAAACCCATTGCCTAACCCTTACCACTCTTCTACCTTGGAACCAATACATAGTGATAATTTTAAGATCAAGATAAGGGTTTTAATGACAACAACCAAAAAATAGATCCAAAAGTGATAATCTATGAAATACTGAACTCCCCAAAAGTCGTGATCAAAAAAGAGCCTGTACATCATAATA
The DNA here is from genome assembly GCF_016433145.1 of Gracilinanus agilis. NCBI lineage: Eukaryota > Metazoa > Chordata > Mammalia > Didelphimorphia > Didelphidae > Gracilinanus > Gracilinanus agilis. The sequence continues at coordinate 274,229,264 of NC_058132.1, forward strand.
CAAGAAATTACCAAGGGAAAGTTCCCAATATTTTTCAACAAGAAGGGAAAATAGAAATTAGAGTATCTACCAATCACCTACTAAAAGAGACCCTAAAATAAAACTTCCAAGAATAATATAACCAAGTTCGAGAGTCTGTAGGCCAAGGAGAAGATACTTCAAACAGCCAGAAACAATTCAAATATTGAAACAATTTAAATATTGTAGTCACAGTTAAGATTACACAGCTTATACATAAAAATGACTGAAGGGCTCAGAATATGATATTCTCGAGGGCAAAGGAACTAGGATTTCAACCAAGAATCACCTGCAGAGCAAAACCAAAAATAATCTTTCTGGGAGGGGGGAGATAGTTATATAATAAAATAGAGGACTTTCTAGCATTCCTAATTAAAAGACCATGGCTGAAATAGAAAATCTGATGATCAAATAACACAATATTCAAGATTTATATAGAAAGGTAAACAGGAAAAGAAAAATTAAGGGATTTATTAAGACTACAGTGTGAACATTCCTATAGAGGAAGATATTTTAAACATTTTAAAATAATATTTTATTTTTTTACCAATTACAATTAAAATTAATTTTAATGTTTTTTAAATGAGTCCTAAATTCTCTTATTTTATGCCTCCCCCAATCTACACTCCCTTGTATTATCAACATTGCCACCTTATCCCTTTCCCCTCCTACTTTCATGTAGAGTAAGATCAGTTTCTATTATCAACTGAGTGTGTATGTTACTCCTTCTTTGAGCCAATTCTGATGAGAGTGAGATTCACGCACTACCATCCCCAACTCCACCTTCATTTTCACTTCCACTGTAAAAACTCTTTCATGCCTCTTTTATATAAGAGATTTTACCTATTCTACCTCTCTCTTTCACATTCTGGAGAGCAATTTGACACTGTACCCAAATATCCATAAACTTTTGCATAACCTTTGATTCAGCAAAAAAGATATTCCATATGTATCCCAGAGATATAAAATAACAGGAAAAAGAACCTATTTGTATGAATATATTTACAATAGCTTTTTGTGGTAGCAAAGAATTGGAAACTGAATGGATGCTCATCAGTTTGGGAATGGCTATATATGCTGATGTATATGATTGTAATGGACTATTATTGTGCTACAAGAACTGATGAGTAGGAGGAGTTCAGAAAAATCTGGGACTTTCATAAAATAATGCAGAAAATGTGAACAGAACCAGAACATTCTGCACAATAAAGCAATACTGTATAATGAACAATCCCAAATGACTTAGCCATTCTCAGAAAGAGAGTAATCCAAAATAATCCCAAAGGACTCAAGATAAAAGAAAAAAAGTATTATCCACCTTCAGCAAAAGAAGTCATGGATTCCAAATGTAGATTGAGGGATGATATTTTCATTTTTTGCTGTTTTCTTGTGTGTGTGTGTGTGTGTGTGTGTGTGTGTGTGTGTGTGTATTTGTGTATGGTTTCTTCCACAAAGTGATAGATGTGGAAATGTTTTGTATGATAGCACATATATAACCTCCATGAAATTACTTATCACTTCAAAGGTTTGGGGGAAAGGAAAGAAGGAAGAGAATATGGAAATCAAAATTTTAGGAAACAAATTCTAAAAATTATTTGGCCATGTAATTTAGGAAAAAATAAAACACCCTTGGAGTAACAAAAATGTTTAAATTGTAGTTTCACTTGGCATGAAAGAAGAGATCTCAGAATAAAATCCCACCCAACCCTTTTGCAAAAGTAGACAGGTTCACCAGTGTTGGTAATCATATATTTGAAGCTTTTTTTAATATCTTTAACACTTATACTGAGTTTTCCCCCTTTTTTATTCTTTTGATCTTTACAAAAGAACTGTTTATTTTTACATGTGATAGTACTCTTGAAGAAGAGAAAGGAATAGGGAGAATATGGTGATATTAAAAAATAAAATATAAATAATATATAGAAGAAGATTTATTATATAGACATGCAATGCCTGTTTTTGAAAAAAAAAGAAAGCATGTGGTGTCATAGACAGAGGGACACCAGAAAGGTTACCAGCAATGAAGTCATATTTTGCTTATTTAAATAGGTTATTTTTTTCAAGTGTTAGCTTTCTTTTAGGGCTTAAAGGGAAGTGATCCAGGATAAGAGAATTTTCATGGCACCATCAAGCCCTCTGGGTACTCCTTCCAGAGTATTTCTGAGGTGATGAGGTATGTACTGGAGATTTAAAGTGTATAAATGTGTCAGAATGCTTATGCATTCTGAAGATAAGCTACCCAGAGCTGTTGACTTTAGATAAAGGAATATAAGCCTAACACATGCACTCAACCTATGTCAAAACTAAGAGCAAGTATGTGTAAAGTTGCCTAAGAGATGAAATATGTCAGGTACTGATCTATAAACATTTTTTTAGTGGGGGAGAAGGAGTATAATCTTTCAAATACTCATTTTAAACATTTTCTTCAATTTTCTCTTTTGAATGGATTATTTTTAAAATCAAAGGTATTGAAATAAATTTAGCTTATAAACTATGAATTGTCTTTCTTATGAACTTAAAATTCAAAGAGACCAAATTAGCCTAAATAAATATAATAGTTTATTGGTCAGATATGTTTCTTCAAGTGATCAATTTAGCCAATCTTCATAAGACCTAAAAGAACAACTTAAATTTATATATTTGAATAACTTATAAATGTGTGCCACTTATCACTGAAGCAAGATTTTTCTATTATTGATTTAAATAAAGAAAATATTTATTTTGATAATTGGTTTTTCTACAAGACAGTAAATTGAAGCTAGTGAATTATTCATGTGATCTGGTTTAATGTGATTACTCTCTGAAGACTGTATTTTGCATTTCAAGCATAAATGGTATTCATTTCTTAATCAAATCCAAAAAACTCTGAGTGTACTTACCAGACTCACCAATTTGACTTCATAAGCTTATCCAACCATTTATTTTGCTCTTAGGCTGAGAATTATACAGAAACATAGTTCTGCAGTCATCTCCTTTGAGAATCTTCTGTAACAGAGATGCTAGAGTTGAAAAGGACAGCAAGTTGCTTCTTAAAAAGATAAAGACAGTTGGAAAGCCTGGTTCAGGAATACTCACTTGAGGTTAACAAAAAATATCCATATTTTTTAATCCAATGAAAGAGGGACACTGGAGGTGACATCTTGATTGTACTTTGGAGAAGATTGTCACTTAACCTTTCTGAGCCTCATCTGTAAAATGAGTGATAGAATTAGATGATTTCTAAGATCACTTCTTTCTCCAATATTTTATGAATTTTATGATTTCTTTTTTTCCTAATAAAAAGTGCAAAAAAATGCATTCACTGTCACAATCTTGTTTCTAGATCTCTCTCCACAAGCATAGAATACTTAAATAAATACAAATCAAGTTTTAATATTCTTTCAGCATAAATTATTATGCCTCCAGGTCAAACTTTTCCAATTAATAATTTAACATATACCAATGGCTTTTGAGTCCAAATTTCTGGCACTTGTTATTTGGAGATGAAACATTTATGTCCTTTAGCCATTTGAACATGGGTGAGCAGCCTGTTATCGTGGAAGTCTTAACCTGCTTAAGAGATAGTTTGACCCTTTATATTGATCCATTAACCTTTGCACATAAAGTAAATGCATAGTTTAGTTGATTTCTCTCATTTACAGAACAGAAACAATTCTGAATGACAGTTTGGAGCAAAATGATTGGACCTATGTTTTTGTCCAGGTGTGTTGTCTTGTCTAAAATCATATCTTGAAATTTTCTGATGGTTTTTTTTCCTACCAAGTGAATTTCTGACTAATTGCATTTCAACTAACTAAATAGAAAAAAATAGCTATCCCACTAGACTCTACTTTTGACACCTGTGGTATATGATTGTGATGAAACACTATTATGTTTTTCCATGTTGCATCTATAATTGTGATATCTTGGACTGGTTCACAATGAATCGGTTAAAAAAATAAGCAATGGTTTCTACTTTCTTAAAACAGACTTTTATCTTTACCTAACTGTTTAGTAGTTCCAATTTTCCAATAAATTAAGAGATATATTTTTAATATTTTACTTCATTATTTCCCATATTTTTAACATTTAAAATGTAGTTCCAAATTTTCTTCCTCCTACCTATTTCTTCTCCTGCTTTGAGAAAGCAAGCAATATGATAGTAATTATACTTGTGAAATCATGCAAAACATATTTCCAAATTAACCATTTTGCAATAGACATTAATATACACAAACATATACACTCACAAACAAGAAAAATAAAGTGAAAAAATACACTTCAAACTGCTTTCAATATTTATCACACCTCTCTCTAGAAACAGATCATATTTTCTTAATGGGGTCTTGGGAATTGTCTTTGAGTATCATCTCTAATAGTTGATCATTGTTACAATATTTCTGTTCACTATGAATAATGTTCTCCCAGTTTTACTCACTTCACTTTGCATCAGTTCAAAAAAGACTTCCCATGTTTTTCTGAAACCTTTCTTCCCATTATTTCTAATAACATAATAATGTTCTATCAAAATCATATACTATGATTTATGCAGCCATTCCTCAATTGATGGGCATACTCTCAGTTTTCAATTCTTAACAACAAAAAAAGATCTTATACATATATTTCTTTTGTACAAATAGGTCATTTTCCCTTCTCTTTAATCTCTTCAGAATATGAAACTAATAGTGGTATTGCTACATCCAAAAGTATGTACAATTTCATAGTCTTTTAGGGATACTTCCAACTTGTTCTTCAGCATAGTTGGACGAATGGATGATACTAATAATACATTACTTTCCCTGTTTTTCCACATCCCCTCTGACATTTGTCATTTTCATTTTCAGTCATGTGAGCCAATTTGATAGGTATGAGGTAGAAGGTAAGAGATGTTTTAATTTGTGTTTCTCTTATCAGTAGTGATTTAAAGCATTTTTCATAAAACTATTAAAATTATTTTAAAGTACTGTTTGCTTATTTTCTCAACCTTTTTTAGCCTGTGGAATAGGAATTCTGAATGTTGCCAGTCTGTCTTCTCTGCTGATGGTTTCCAGGGCTCAGCAGTTTGAATTGTTTTGCCTTTGGGCTAGGTCTTCACCACAGTGAAGATTCGAAAGGGCAAAGTGCTATGGACTTCCAGAACTCACCAAGGGATGGTTCCAGCACCTGGAACTTCAAGGGATGGCTCTGGAGTATGGGGTGCACTGTTATTGGGGTAGCCAGGGTTCTGGAATCCCAAAGTAGGCCTATGCCCAACCTTAGTATCTGGCACATTAGGTGGAGAGGACGGGTCAGCCAGCACTCTTCTGTGTGTAGTTTTGCTTCCAGTTACCTGTTATCCCATGAAAATTAACTCTTTCTGCCTATCTTTTAAGCTTTTTTTCAGCAGGAGAACCCACTCACTCTTTCTTGCTGTTGGTTTTTGTCTCCTGTCATTTTGAGGTGCTTTTTAAAGATTGGTTGGAAGGACTGTCAGAGGATTTCAGTTTTCACTGCTACTAAGCTGCCATCTCAGCTCCACTCCTCCTTCTCCTTCATGACTGAAACTGTTCCTATCTGCCCCTGTACTATAAATTAGAAGTGGGTATGGGCAATGAAGATGCTAAATATCTGTTCCTGTGTCTAGTGCTAATATGGGCATCCCCTATAATATCATTCTGACCAGTTGCTAGATCCATATCAGCTCTGACTTGAGAGTTCCTCAATCTTCTTTTGTTGTTGTCAATACCACTAAGTCCTACCACTGATGTTTTATTTATTCCTGTGTCACAGACCTCTATTTCAGACCTCTAATGCTTTCTTTGACTGGATGAATGTCTGACTGACATTTTCTTGGCTCTGCCACACCATAATTTTATTTGAGTTGTTATTTTGTAGGGAAATCTTGGGAGAACTCTGCTAAGTGCTTCCTCTACTCCACTATCTTGGCCAGACCATAACATCTTTTTTTTAGTTCCTCCAAGAGCTTCCATTTTGGGGAGTACATTGGGAATGCTATCCAAACTTTATTATATTCACAATTTTGCTTTTGATTTTCTGCATGTGAACAATTTTTAAGCTTTCTCTTTTGTGTTTCTTTTGCCTTCCACCATCACCATTAGAATTTAAGCTCCTTAAGGGTATATATTGTATTTCTTTTTGCTTGCATATGCATCCCCAGCACTCAATGTTTGGCACATAGTAAGCAGTTAAGAAGTTCTCTGCCTGTCTGCTGATTCCATTAGTATGCAAGATATCTCCTATCATGACAATGTGAATACCTTTGGTTGGAATACATAAAGAGGAGTATTAGGGAATAAGGATATGTAAACTGAGGCACACAAAAAAGAAAGGACTTAGATGCAATCCCTTTTTTGAGTAAAAGAGCATATCTTTGAAACAGCAAACCTTTTGCTTATCTGTCTTAAAAAAGCCATATATTTGACTGGGGGTGGGGGGCTAATATATTAATTTTTTTGCTGTTATACAAATTACAGGATTTTAGCTTAGCAGAGAGCAGAGTGATTGGCAGGCAGATTCCAGAACTTTGAATAGACTGTCAGTTTGGACTTTCATTGATGTCTGATGGTGGGAGTTGGAGACTCACTGAAAATCCCTGAAGCTGTTTCCCTTGATGTGGATTATATTAACATCTCTAATCAAGTGTCTTGGTGAAGGAGTAAGGTTGAGAAGACGTTTTTTGGCTTAGTGATGGACACAGAGACCATCCTCTCTCCTTCTCCTGATTTTGGATTATTGACTGTACATCAAGACTCCTGAGAACATCTTGGAAGACCATCTCTATTGGACCTATAAATGAGATCCCCATCCACACAGCTAGACCTGATAACCAGCAGTCTGCTATTAGTTTAGCTGCTAGTGTAGTCCTCTCCATTCCTGTACTTTTGGATGGAGACCCTAAGATTCTTAGATTCAGTTTACCCATTCCCCTTCCATTCCTATCCCAATATTTATTTATTTGTTTGTTTTTTAAACCCTTACCTTTTGTCTTGGAGCCAATACCGTGTATTGTCTCCAAGGCAGAAAAGTGGTAAAGGCTAGGCAATGGGGGTTAAGTGACTTGCCCAGGGTCACATAGCTGGGAAGTGTCTGAGGTCAGATTTGAACCTAGGACCTCCCATCTCTAGGCCTGGCTCTCAATCCACTGAGCTACCCAGCTGCCCCCTCCTATATTTATTAAATATCTTAGCTATAACACTCTCTCCTTGTTAATTCCTTACCCAGATATCCTAATTAACAATAGAAGAACCCATTCTGTATCCCAACTGACTCCCCAGTGTTAACCATCTTAACTGTCATCCTCACCCATTCAATCTACCCCACTGTGATTATTTATTGATTCATTCCCCAGGGAGACGAGTCAGTTACGTCAGTTAACTCACTGTTCCCTGAGTTAATTACCTATTTCACTCAATTTACTATTTCATTTAGCACCCAGATGGTTATTTGCATTTGGGCTAAGGAGTATAGATTTGAAGGAGAGTAGTCTGTGTTTTCTGTGTTTCACTGTGACAGTTACCAGCCATTAGCTCAGAATTCTAACTCACTCTAGAATTCCACCACAGCTAGAGTGTGTGACAAAATTAATATAGAAGGTTATATTTTAAAATATTGGGGTTTTATTGTAATCCATATTGGTAATTAAGTCACGTACCTGATAAGAGCTAATTCAAATGCCACTCCATCACCTCTGCCCTCCTGGCTTGTTCAGCAGGAAAAAGAGTGAGAATCTGAACAATCCTGTTCTTGATTATGTTATTAAAACACATCCAGTTGTACCAAGTCCAGCTGCTATAATTTCTTTCATTCCAAGTCAGGTTAAATATTTCACCATGGTAGATTTATGCTCAGCATTTTTCTTGATTCCCATTTAGGAGGATTCTCAAAAGATCTTTGCTTTTATCTGGAAAAAGACTCATGAGATGTGGACTTGTCTTCCACAGGGATATACAGACTCAGCCAATTTTTTCAAATTCTAAATCGAGATCTAAAAACTATCAAATTAAAAGAAAATAAATTGGTTCATTTTGTGGATGATATTCTTTTAGCATCACCAAATGCAAAGGTTTGTCTGAGAGATAGCAAAATTCTTTTGATAGAATTATGGAAGCATGGGCATAAAATCTCCAAGGCAAAATTACAGTGGGTTTTGCCTTGAGTGCAATATCTAGGATTTGGGTTATCAGAGGGTTCCAGAAGTATCATGCAAAAAAAGATTAGCAGATATACAAAAACTGAATGCACCAAAACCCAAAAAGCAACTTAAAGCTGTTCTTGGAACTGCTTGTTTCTGTAGACAGTGGATACCTAGATATAGAGAAATAACAAAATGTTTAACAGATCTAACCAGGAATACAGAACCAGAACCTCTGAAACTAAAGCCTGAACATCATGTAGCCTTAAATAAACTTAAAGAAGTCATATTATCTGTGCCAGCTTTAGGAATCCCAGACAATGCAAAACCATTCCAACTATTTGTTAATGAGATCAAAGGTGTTGCTTCTGGAGCACTTACACAGACTTTGGGACAAAGTTATTATAAAGTTGGATACTATAGTTGTCAACTTGATCCAATAACTGTGGGTACAGTACCCTGTCTAAGGAGAGGTAGCAGCAGCAGCTGTATTAGTCCAAAAGTCAGAAGATTTAGTTTTGGGTTTTCCTTTAATGGTATATTTTTCACATCAGATAGAAGCACTAATAAGCTTATTCAGACTAGTGAATTTCTAAGTATGAAATTATTCTCCTGGGTAGTGAAAACGTCCAGTTTGTGATGATGAAATTAAATCTGCCCTGCCTATCCTTAATCTAATTAGCAAAGGTGAGAACATCCCCACTTAATTCACAAGTTGGGAGGTCTGTGATCCACATGTGCTAGAGTGATGAATCAAAATTTACTGATTGCCTCCTGGGCAATCCTAAGAAAAGCATCTGTTGTGATTGGACACATAAACTAAGAGGAAGCACAGGAAGTGACACAAAGGAAACCCCCTTTTCCCCTCTTACAAGTTAAAGGGGCATAGTGTATTAAATCCAGCTATGCTTCTTCCTGATTTGTGAAAGAATGGTGAACGATTACATGAGTGTGTAGTAGTAGATCTACTAGATATGCCTAGAATGGATTTGAAAGATACTTCTATTGAAAATCCAGACTTCGTATTATTCCCTGATAGTTCTTCATATTTGTGTAATGGAATCAGATGTACTGGTGCTTCAGTAGTCACAGAATTTGAGAAACTGTGGTATGGCTCATTACCTAGTAACCTTAGTACACAGGATGCAGAGTTGGTAGCATTGAAGCAAGCATGTCTCCAAGCTGATGGTAAAAGTGCTAATATATATACAGACTCTCAATATGCATTTTCAGTATGCCATGCAACAGGAAAGATCTGGAAACAATGAGGCTTTATTACTGCATCAGGAAAATCAATAGTGCATGCAGGAATGCTAGTGGTAATCCTTTGCAAAAGTCATACTTGTGGCAGAGATCCAGTCTCTAAAGGAAATCACGGAGTTGATATAACTGCAAAGTATACTGCCCCAAATGCTCTAATTTATGTAATGAATTTGTCAACAATTAAGTGAGATGATTTAGAATGAGCTTATGTAGACTCAGAGGTCCAGAAATGGAAAGAGAAATTTGGAGCAAGGAAAGAACATGGGATATAGATTACTTTGTTTTACCTACATACAAGACCAAGAGCAGATTTACATATATCATCTTATGAAATGCTCTTCAGACATGCTCCATTGTAAACAAAGACTTATAAGGTTATTTATGCATCTCTCTCTTAGGAGGAGATTGCCAAATTGCTTCATATGCAAGTGCATTGCAACAAAGGCTGAGAACTGCATGATATGGGAGTATTAATTCAATCTAGACCATTGGATTATTCTCTTCATAATTTTCATCCAGGTGATATAGTATATGTAAAAAATTTTGCCAAAGCATTGGCAATGCAGGAAAGTTGTGTAAGTCCTTATACAATTGTATTAGTTTCACCATCTTCAGTAAAAGTATTAGGTAGAGATTTGTGGTATAATTGTTCACATATTAAATTAGCTGATGGAATTGATAATGAAAATGTAGAAATGAAGAAGAAGAAGAAGAAGAAGAAGAAGAAGAAGAAGAAGAAGAAGAAGAAGAAGAAGAAGAAGAAGAAGAAGAAGAAGAAGAAGAA